>NW_027142801.1:0-152764 GCF_026170545.1 Melanerpes formicivorus
TTTTACAGCAGGTTGGAGCAGCCTGTATCTCAGCACAGGAATAAGGTAGGGAAGAATTCAAATACTCATTTTGACTGCCTCCAGAAGTTAGATCAGATGGCAAATTGGATTTGGTGCTAGGTCTTTCCCTTTAGGTTTTACCCCAACAATGTTTTCATTAGTTTCGCTCACTCTCGAAATCAAGCATTTTACAGCAGGTTGGAGCAGCCTGTATCTCAGCACAGGAATAAGGTAGGGAAGAATTCTAAGGATCATTTTGACTGCCTCCAGAAGTTAGATCAGATGGCAAATTGGATTTGGTGCTAGGTCTTTCCCTTTAGGTTTTACCCCAACAATGTTTTCATTAGTTTCGCTCACTCTCGAAATCAAGCATTTTACAGCAGGTTGGAGCAGCCTGTATCTCAGCACAGGAATAAGGTAGGGAAGAATTCTAAGGATCATTTTGACTGCCTCCAGAAGTTAGATCAGATGGCAAATTGGATTTGGTGCTAGGTCTTTCCCTTTAGGTTTTACCCCAACAATGTTTTCATTAGTTTCGCTCACTCTCGAAATCAAGCATTTTACAGCAGGTTGGAGCAGCCTGTATCTCAGCACAGGAATAAGGTAGGGAAGAATTCTAAGGATCATTTTGACTGCCTCCAGAAGTTAGATCAGATGGCAAATTGGATTTGGTGCTAGGTCTTTCCCTTTAGGTTTTACCCCAACAATGTTTTCATTAGTTTCGCTCACTCTCGAAATCAAGCATTTTACAGCAGGTTGGAGCAGCCTGTATCTCAGCACAGGAATAAGGTAGGGAAGAATTCAAATACTCATTTTGACTGCCTCCAGAAGTTAGATCAGATGGCAAATTGGATTTGGTGCTAGGTCTTTCCCTTTAGGTTTTACCCCAACAATGTTTTCATTAGTTTCGCTCACTCTCGAAATCAAGCATTTTACAGCAGGTTGGAGCAGCCTGTATCTCAGCACAGGAATAAGGTAGGGAAGAATTCTAAGGATCATTTTGACTGCCTCCAGAAGTTAGATCAGATGGCAAATTGGATTTGGTGCTAGGTCTTTCCCTTTAGGTTTTACCCCAACAATGTTTTCATTAGTTTCGCTCACTCTCGAAATCAAGCATTTTACAGCAGGTTGGAGCAGCCTGTATCTCAGCACAGGAATAAGGTAGGGAAGAATTTTAAGGATCATTTTGACTGCCTCCAGAAGTTAGATCAGATGGCAAATTGGATTTGGTGCTAGGTCTTTCCCTTTAGGTTTTACCCCAACAATGTTTTCATTAGTTTCGCTCACTCTCGAAATCAAGCATTTTACAGCAGGTTGGAGCAGCCTGTATCTCAGCACAGGAATAAGGTAGGGAAGAGTTCTAAGGATCACTTTGACTGCCTCCAGAAGTTAGATCAGATGGCAAATTGGATTTGGTGCTAGGTCTTTCCCTTTAGGTTTTACCCCAACAATGTTTTCATTAGTTTCGCTCACTCTCGAAATCAAGCATTTTACAGCAGGTTGGAGCAGCCTGTATCTCAGCACAGGAATAAGGTAGGGAAGAATTCAAATACTCATTTTGACTGCCTCCAGAAGTTAGATCAGATGGCCAATGCAATTTGGTGCTAGGCCTTTCCCTTTAGGTTTTACCCCAACAATGTTTTCATTAGTTTCGCTCACTCTCGAAATCAAGCATTTTACAGCAGGTTGGAGCAGCCTGTATCTCAGCACAGGAATAAGGTAGGGAAGAATTCAAATACTCATTTTGACTGCCTCCAGAAGTTAGATCAGATGGCCAATGGAATTTGGTGCTAGGTCTTTCCCTTTAGGTTTTACCCCAACAATGTTTTCATTAGTTTCGCTCACTCTCGAAATCAAGCATTTTACAGCAGGTTGGAGCAGCCTGTATCTCAGCACAGGAATAAGGTAGGGAAGAATTCTAAGGATCATTTTGACTGCCTCCAGAAGTTAGATCAGATGGCAAATTGGATTTGGTGCTAGGTCTTTCCCTTTAGGTTTTACCCCAACAATGTTTTCATTAGTTTCGCTCACTCTCGAAATCAAGCATTTTACAGCAGGTTGGAGCAGCCTGTATCTCAGCACAGGAATAAGGTAGGGAAGAATTCAAATACTCATTTTGACTGCCTCCAGAAGTTAGATCAGATGGCCAATGGAATTTGGTGCTAGGTCTTTCCCTTTAGGTTTTACCCCAACAATGTTTTCATTAGTTTCGCTCACTCTCGAAATCAAGCATTTTACAGCAGGTTGGAGCAGCCTGTATCTCAGCACAGGAATAAGGTAGGGAAGAATTCAAATACTCATTTTGACTGCCTCCAGAAGTTAGATCAGATGGCAAATTGGATTTGGTGCTAGGTCTTTCCCTTTAGGTTTTACCCCAACAATGTTTTCATTAGTTTCGCTCACTCTCGAATCAAGCATTTTACAGCAGGTTGGAGCAGCCTGTATCTCAGCACAGGAATAAGGTAGGGAAGAATTCTAAGGATCATTTTGACTGCCTCCAGAAGTTAGATCAGATGGCAAATTGGATTTGGTGCTAGGTCTTTCCCTTTAGGTTTTACCCCAACAATGTTTTCATTAGTTTCGCTCACTCTCGAAATCAAGCATTTTACAGCAGGTTGGAGCAGCCTGTATCTCAGCACAGGAATAAGGTAGGGAAGAATTCTAAGGATCATTTTGACTGCCTCCAGAAGTTAGATCAGATGGCAAATTGGATTTGGTGCTAGGTCTTTCCCTTTAGGTTTTTCCCCAACAATGTTTTCATTAGTTTCGCTCACTCTCGAAATCAAGCATTTTACAGCAGGTTGGAGCAGCCTGTATCTCAGCACAGGAATAAGGTAGGGAAGAATTCTAAGGATCATTTTGACTGCCTCCAGAAGTTAGATCAGATGGCAAATTGGATTTGGTGCTAGGTCTTTCCCTTTAGGTTTTACCCCAACAATGTTTTCATTAGTTTCGCTCTCACTCGAAATCAAGCATTTTACAGCAGGTTGGAGCAGCCTGTATCTCAGCACAGGAATAAGGTAGGGAAGAATTCTAAGGATCATTTTGACTGCCTCCAGAAGTTAGATCAGATGGCCAATGGAATTTGGTGCTAGGTCTTTCCCTTTAGGTTTTACCCCAACAATGTTTTCATTAGTTTCGCTCACTCTCGAAATCAAGCATTTTACAGCAGGTTGGAGCAGCCTGTATCTCAGCACAGGAATAAGGTAGGGAAGAGTTCTAAGGATCATTTTGACTGCCTCCAGAAGTTAGATCAGATGGCAAATTGGATTTGGTGCTAGGTCTTTCCCTTTAGGTTTTACCCCAACAATGTTTTCATTAGTTTCGCTCACTCTCGAAATCAAGCATTTTACAGCAGGTTGGAGCAGCCTGTATCTCAGCACAGGAATAAGGTAGGGAAGAATTCAAATACTCATTTTGACTGCCTCCAGAAGTTAGATCAGATGGCCAATGCAATTTGGTGCTAGGCCTTTCCCTTTAGGTTTTACCCCAACAATGTTTTCATTAGTTTCGCTCACTCTCGAAATCAAGCATTTTACAGCAGGTTGGAGCAGCCTGTATCTCAGCACAGGAATAAGGTAGGGAAGAATTCAAATACTCATTTTGACTGCCTCCAGAAGTTAGATCAGATGGCCAATGGAATTTGGTGCTAGGTCTTTCCCTTTAGGTTTTACCCCAACAATGTTTTCATTAGTTTCGCTCACTCTCGAAATCAAGCATTTTACAGCAGGTTGGAGCAGCCTGTATCTCAGCACAGGAATAAGGTAGGGAAGAATTCTAAGGATCATTTTGACTGCCTCCAGAAGTTAGATCAGATGGCAAATTGGATTTGGTGCTAGGTCTTTCCCTTTAGGTTTTACCCCAACAATGTTTTCATTAGTTTCGCTCACTCTCGAAATCAAGCATTTTACAGCAGGTTGGAGCAGCCTGTATCTCAGCACAGGAATAAGGTAGGGAAGAATTCTAAGGATCATTTTGACTGCCTCCAGAAGTTAGATCAGATGGCAAATTGGATTTGGTGCTAGGTCTTTCCCTTTAGGTTTTACCCCAACAATGTTTTCATTAGTTTCGCTCACTCTCAAAATCAAGCATTTTACAGCAGGTTGGAGCAGCCTGTATCTCAGCACAGGAATAAGGTAGGGAAGAGTTCTAAGGATCATTTTGACTGCCTCCAGAAGTTAGATCAGATGGCAAATTGGATTTGGTGCTAGGTCTTTCCCTTTAGGTTTTACCCCAACAATGTTTTCATTAGTTTCGCTCACTCTCGAAATCAAGCATTTTACAGCAGGTTGGAGCAGCCTGTATCTCAGCACAGGAATAAGGTAGGGAAGAATTCAAATACTCATTTTGACTGCCTCCAGAAGTTAGATCAGATGGCCAATGCAATTTGGTGCTAGGCCTTTCCCTTTAGGTTTTACCCCAACAATGTTTTCATTAGTTTCGCTCACTCTCGAAATCAAGCATTTTACAGCAGGTTGGAGCAGCCTGTATCTCAGCACAGGAATAAGGTAGGGAAGAATTCAAATACTCATTATGACTGCCTCCAGAAGTTAGATCAGATGGCCAATGGAATTTGGTGCTAGGTCTTTCCCTTTAGGTTTTACCCCAACAATGTTTTCATTAGTTTCGCTCACTCTCGAAATCAAGCATTTTACAGCAGGTTGGAGCAGCCTGTATCTCAGCACAGGAATAAGGTAGGGAAGAATTCTAAGGATCATTTTGACTGCCTCCAGAAGTTAGATCAGATGGCAAATTGGATTTGGTGCTAGGTCTTTCCCTTTAGGTTTTACCCCAACAATGTTTTCATTAGTTTCGCTCACTCTCGAAATCAAGCATTTTACAGCAGGTTGGAGCAGCCTGTATCTCAGCACAGGAATAAGGTAGGGAAGAATTCAAATACTCATTTTGACTGCCTCCAGAAGTTAGATCAGATGGCCAATGCAATTTGGTGCTAGGTCTTTCCCTTTAGGTTTTACCCCAACAATGTTTTCATTAGTTTCGCTCACTCTCGAAATCAAGCATTTTACAGCAGGTTGGAGCAGCCTGTATCTCAGCACAGGAATAAGGTAGGGAAGAATTCAAATACTCATTTTGACTGCCTCCAGAAGTTAGATCAGATGGCCAATGGAATTTGGTGCTAGGTCTTTCCCTTTAGGTTTTACCCCAACAATGTTTTCATTAGTTTCGCTCACTCTCGAAATCAAGCATTTTACAGCAGGTTGGAGCAGCCTGTATCTCAGCACAGGAATAAGGTAGGGAAGAATTCTAAGGATCATTTTGACTGCCTCCAGAAGTTAGATCAGATGGCCAATTGGATTTGGTGCTAGGTCTTTCCCTTTAGGTTTTACCCCAACAATGTTTTCATTAGTTTCGCTCACTCTCGAAATCAAGCATTTTACAGCAGGTTGGAGCAGACTGTATCTCAGCACAGGAATAAGGTAGGGAAGAATTCAAATACTCATTTTGACTGCCTCCAGAAGTTAGATCAGATGGCCAATGGAATTTGGTGCTAGGCCTTTCCCTTTAGGTTTTACCCCAACAATGTTTTCATTAGTTTCGCTCACTCTCGAAATCAAGCATTTTACAGCAGGTTGGAGCAGCCTGTATCTCAGCACAGGAATAAGGTAGGGAAGAATTCAAATACTCATTTTGACTGCCTCCAGAAGTTAGATCAGATGGCCAATGCAATTTGGTGCTAGGTCTTTCCCTTTAGGTTTTACCCCAACAATGTTTTCATTAGTTTCGCTCACTCTCGAAATCAAGCATTTTACAGCAGGTTGGAGCAGCCTGTATCTCAGCACAGGAATAAGGTAGGGAAGAATTCTAAGGATCATTTTGACTGCCTCCAGAAGTTAGATCAGATGGCAAATTGGATTTGGTGCTAGGTCTTTCCCTTTAGGTTTTACCCCAACAATGTTTTCATTAGTTTCGCTCACTCTCGAAATCAAGCATTTTACAGCAGGTTGGAGCAGACTGTATCTCAGCACAGGAATAAGGTAGGGAAGAATTCAAATACTCATTTTGACTGCCTCCAGAAGTTAGATCAGATGGCCAATGCAATTTGGTGCTAGGCCTTTCCCTTTAGGTTTTACCCCAACAATGTTTTCATTAGTTTCGCTCACTCTCGAAATCAAGCATTTTACAGCAGGTTGGAGCAGCCTGTATCTCAGCACAGGAATAAGGTAGGGAAGAATTCAAATACTCATTTTGACTGCCTCCAGAAGTTAGATCAGATGGCCAATGCAATTTGGTGCTAGGTCTTTCCCTTTAGGTTTTACCCCAACAATGTTTTCATTAGTTTCGCTCACTCTCGAAATCAAGCATTTTACAGCAGGTTGGAGCAGCCTGTATCTCAGCACAGGAATAAGGTAGGGAAGAATTCTAAGGATCATTTTGACTGCCTCCAGAAGTTAGATCAGATGGCAAATTGGATTTGGTGCTAGGTCTTTCCCTTTAGGTTTTACCCCAACAATGTTTTCATTAGTTTCGCTCACTCTCGAAATCAAGCATTTTACAGCAGGTTGGAGCAGCCTGTATCTCAGCACAGGAATAAGGTAGGGAAGAATTCTAAGGATCATTTTGACTGCCTCCAGAAGTTAGATCAGATGGCAAATTGGATTTGGTGCTAGGTCTTTCCCTTTAGGTTTTACCCCAACAATGTTTTCATTAGTTTCGCTCACTCTCGAAATCAAGCATTTTACAGCAGGTTGGAGCAGCCTGTATCTCAGCACAGGAATAAGGTAGGGAAGAATTCTAAGGATCATTTTGACTGCCTCCAGAAGTTAGATCAGATGGCAAATTGGATTTGGTGCTAGGTCTTTCCCTTTAGGTTTTACCCCAACAATGTTTTCATTAGTTTCGCTCACTCTCGAAATCAAGCATTTTACAGCAGGTTGGAGCAGCCTGTATCTCAGCACAGGAATAAGGTAGGGAAGAATTCAAATACTCATTTTGACTGCCTCCAGAAGTTAGATCAGATGGCAAATTGGATTTGGTGCTAGGTCTTTCCCTTTAGGTTTTACCCCAACAATGTTTTCATTAGTTTCGCTCACTCTCGAAATCAAGCATTTTACAGCAGGTTGGAGCAGCCTGTATCTCAGCACAGGAATAAGGTAGGGAAGAATTCTAAGGATCATTTTGACTGCCTCCAGAAGTTAGATCAGATGGCAAATTGGATTTGGTGCTAGGTCTTTCCCTTTAGGTTTTACCCCAACAATGTTTTCATTAGTTTCGCTCACTCTCGAAATCAAGCATTTTACAGCAGGTTGGAGCAGCCTGTATCTCAGCACAGGAATAAGGTAGGGAAGAATTCTAAGGATCATTTTGACTGCCTCCAGAAGTTAGATCAGATGGCAAATTGGATTTGGTGCTAGGTCTTTCCCTTTAGGTTTTACCCCAACAATGTTTTCATTAGTTTCGCTCACTCTCGAAATCAAGCATTTTACAGCAGGTTGGAGCAGCCTGTATCTCAGCACAGGAATAAGGTAGGGAAGAATTCTAAGGATCATTTTGACTGCCTCCAGAAGTTAGATCAGATGGCAAATTGGATTTGGTGCTAGGTCTTTCCCTTTAGGTTTTACCCCAACAATGTTTTCATTAGTTTCGCTCACTCTCGAAATCAAGCATTTTACAGCAGGTTGGAGCAGCCTGTATCTCAGCACAGGAATAAGGTAGGGAAGAATTTTAAGGATCATTTTGACTGCCTCCAGAAGTTAGATCAGATGGCAAATTGGATTTGGTGCTAGGTCTTTCCCTTTAGGTTTTACCCCAACAATGTTTTCATTAGTTTCGCTCACTCTCGAAATCAAGCATTTTACAGCAGGTTGGAGCAGCCTGTATCTCAGCACAGGAATAAGGTAGGGAAGAGTTCTAAGGATCATTTTGACTGCCTCCAGAAGTTAGATCAGATGGCAAATTGGATTTGGTGCTAGGTCTTTCCCTTTAGGTTTTACCCCAACAATGTTTTCATTAGTTTCGCTCACTCTCGAAATCAAGCATTTTACAGCAGGTTGGAGCAGCCTGTATCTCAGCACAGGAATAAGGTAGGGAAGAATTCTAAGGATCATTTTGACTGCCTCCAGAAGTTAGATCAGATGGCAAATTGGATTTGGTGCTAGGTCTTTCCCTTTAGGTTTTACCCCAACAATGTTTTCATTAGTTTCGCTCTCACTCGAAATCAAGCATTTTACAGCAGGTTGGAGCAGCCTGTATCTCAGCACAGGAATAAGGTAGGGAAGAATTCAAATACTCATTTTGACTGCCTCCAGAAGTTAGATCAGATGGCCAATGCAATTTGCTGCTAGGTCTTTCCCTTTAGGTTTTACCCCAACAATGTTTTCATTAGTTTCGCTCACTCTCGAAATCAAGCATTTTACAGCAGGTTGGAGCAGCCTGTATCTCAGCACAGGAATAAGGTAGGGAAGAATTCTAAGGATCATTTTGACTGCCTCCAGAAGTTAGATCAGATGGCAAATTGGATTTGGTGCTAGGTCTTTCCCTTTAGGTTTTACCCCAACAATGTTTTCATTAGTTTCGCTCACTCTCGAAATCAAGCATTTTACAGCAGGTTGGAGCAGCCTGTATCTCAGCACAGGAATAAGGTAGGGAAGAGTTCTAAGGATCATTTTGACTGCCTCCAGAAGTTAGATCAGATGGCAAATTGGATTTGGTGCTAGGTCTTTCCCTTTAGGTTTTACCCCAACAATGTTTTCATTAGTTTCGCTCACTCTCGAAATCAAGCATTTTACAGCAGGTTGGAGCAGCCTGTATCTCAGCACAGGAATAAGGTAGGGAAGAATTCAAATACTCATTTTGACTGCCTCCAGAAGTTAGATCAGATGGCCAATGCAATTTGGTGCTAGGCCTTTCCCTTTAGGTTTTACCCCAACAATGTTTTCATTAGTTTCGCTCACTCTCGAAATCAAGCATTTTACAGCAGGTTGGAGCAGCCTGTATCTCAGCACAGGAATAAGGTAGGGAAGAATTCAAATACTCATTTTGACTGCCTCCAGAAGTTAGATCAGATGGCAAATTGGATTTGGTGCTAGGTCTTTCCCTTTAGGTTTTACCCCAACAATGTTTTCATTAGTTTCGCTCACTCTCGAAATCAAGCATTTTACAGCAGGTTGGAGCAGCCTGTATCTCAGCACAGGAATAAGGTAGGGAAGAATTCTAAGGATCATTTTGACTGCCTCCAGAAGTTAGATCAGATGGCAAATTGGATTTGGTGCTAGGTCTTTCCCTTTAGGTTTTACCCCAACAATGTTTTCATTAGTTTCGCTCACTCTCGAAATCAAGCATTTTACAGCAGGTTGGAGCAGCCTGTATCTCAGCACAGGAATAAGGTAGGGAAGAATTCTAAGGATCATTTTGACTGCCTCCAGAAGTTAGATCAGATGGCAAATTGGATTTGGTGCTAGGTCTTTCCCTTTAGGTTTTACCCCAACAATGTTTTCATTAGTTTCGCTCACTCTCGAAATCAAGCATTTTACAGCAGGTTGGAGCAGCCTGTATCTCAGCACAGGAATAAGGTAGGGAAGAATTCTAAGGATCATTTTGACTGCCTCCAGAAGTTAGATCAGATGGCAAATTGGATTTGGTGCTAGGTCTTTCCCTTTAGGTTTTACCCCAACAATGTTTTCATTAGTTTCGCTCACTCTCGAAATCAAGCATTTTACAGCAGGTTGGAGCAGCCTGTATCTCAGCACAGGAATAAGGTAGGGAAGAATTTTAAGGATCATTTTGACTGCCTCCAGAAGTTAGATCAGATGGCAAATTGGATTTGGTGCTAGGTCTTTCCCTTTAGGTTTTACCCCAACAATGTTTTCATTAGTTTCGCTCACTCTCGAAATCAAGCATTTTACAGCAGGTTGGAGCAGCCTGTATCTCAGCACAGGAATAAGGTAGGGAAGAGTTCTAAGGATCATTTTGACTGCCTCCAGAAGTTAGATCAGATGGCAAATTGGATTTGGTGCTAGGTCTTTCCCTTTAGGTTTTACCCCAACAATGTTTTCATTAGTTTCGCTCACTCTCGAAATCAAGCATTTTACAGCAGGTTGGAGCAGCCTGTATCTCAGCACAGGAATAAGGTAGGGAAGAATTCTAAGGATCATTTTGACTGCCTCCAGAAGTTAGATCAGATGGCAAATTGGATTTGGTGCTAGGTCTTTCCCTTTAGGTTTTACCCCAACAATGTTTTCATTAGTTTCGCTCTCACTCGAAATCAAGCATTTTACAGCAGGTTGGAGCAGCCTGTATCTCAGCACAGGAATAAGGTAGGGAAGAATTCAAATACTCATTTTGACTGCCTCCAGAAGTTAGATCAGATGGCCAATGCAATTTGCTGCTAGGTCTTTCCCTTTAGGTTTTACCCCAACAATGTTTTCATTAGTTTCGCTCACTCTCGAAATCAAGCATTTTACAGCAGGTTGGAGCAGCCTGTATCTCAGCACAGGAATAAGGTAGGGAAGAATTCTAAGGATCATTTTGACTGCCTCCAGAAGTTAGATCAGATGGCAAATTGGATTTGGTGCTAGGTCTTTCCCTTTAGGTTTTACCCCAACAATGTTTTCATTAGTTTCGCTCACTCTCGAAATCAAGCATTTTACAGCAGGTTGGAGCAGCCTGTATCTCAGCACAGGAATAAGGTAGGGAAGAGTTCTAAGGATCATTTTGACTGCCTCCAGAAGTTAGATCAGATGGCAAATTGGATTTGGTGCTAGGTCTTTCCCTTTAGGTTTTACCCCAACAATGTTTTCATTAGTTTCGCTCACTCTCGAAATCAAGCATTTTACAGCAGGTTGGAGCAGCCTGTATCTCAGCACAGGAATAAGGTAGGGAAGAATTCAAATACTCATTTTGACTGCCTCCAGAAGTTAGATCAGATGGCCAATGCAATTTGGTGCTAGGCCTTTCCCTTTAGGTTTTACCCCAACAATGTTTTCATTAGTTTCGCTCACTCTCGAAATCAAGCATTTTACAGCAGGTTGGAGCAGCCTGTATCTCAGCACAGGAATAAGGTAGGGAAGAATTCAAATACTCATTTTGACTGCCTCCAGAAGTTAGATCAGATGGCCAATGGAATTTGGTGCTAGGTCTTTCCCTTTAGGTTTTACCCCAACAATGTTTTCATTAGTTTCGCTCACTCTCGAAATCAAGCATTTTACAGCAGGTTGGAGCAGCCTGTATCTCAGCACAGGAATAAGGTAGGGAAGAATTCTAAGGATCATTTTGACTGCCTCCAGAAGTTAGATCAGATGGCAAATTGGATTTGGTGCTAGGTCTTTCCCTTTAGGTTTTACCCCAACAATGTTTTCATTAGTTTCGCTCACTCTCGAAATCAAGCATTTTACAGCAGGTTGGAGCAGCCTGTATCTCAGCACAGGAATAAGGTAGGGAAGAATTCAAATACTCATTTTGACTGCCTCCAGAAGTTAGATCAGATGGCCAATGGAATTTGGTGCTAGGTCTTTCCCTTTAGGTTTTACCCCAACAATGTTTTCATTAGTTTCGCTCACTCTCGAAATCAAGCATTTTACAGCAGGTTGGAGCAGCCTGTATCTCAGCACAGGAATAAGGTAGGGAAGAATTCTAAGGATCATTTTGACTGCCTCCAGAAGTTAGATCAGATGGCCAATGGAATTTGGTGCTAGGTCTTTCCCTTTAGGTTTTACCCCAACAATGTTTTCATTAGTTTCGCTCACTCTCGAAATCAAGCATTTTACAGCAGGTTGGAGCAGCCTGTATCTCAGCACAGGAATAAGGTAGGGAAGAATTCTAAGGATCATTTTGACTGCCTCCAGAAGTTAGATCAGATGGCCAATGGAATTTGGTGCTAGGTCTTTCCCTTTAGGTTTTACCCCAACAATGTTTTCATTAGTTTCGCTCACTCTCGAAATCAAGCATTTTACAGCAGGTTGGAGCAGCCTGTATCTCAGCACAGGAATAAGGTAGGGAAGAATTCAAATACTCATTTTGACTGCCTCCAGAAGTTAGATCAGATGGCAAATTGGATTTGGTGCTAGGTCTTTCCCTTTAGGTTTTACCCCAACAATGTTTTCATTAGTTTCGCTCACTCTCGAAATCAAGCATTTTACAGCAGGTTGGAGCAGCCTGTATCTCAGCACAGGAATAAGGTAGGGAAGAATTCTAAGGATCATTTTGACTGCCTCCAGAAGTTAGATCAGATGGCAAATTGGATTTGGTGCTAGGTCTTTCCCTTTAGGTTTTACCCCAACAATGTTTTCATTAGTTTCGCTCACTCTCAAAATCAAGCATTTTACAGCAGGTTGGAGCAGCCTGTATCTCAGCACAGGAATAAGGTAGGGAAGAGTTCTAAGGATCATTTTGACTGCCTCCAGAAGTTAGATCAGATGGCAAATTGGATTTGGTGCTAGGTCTTTCCCTTTAGGTTTTACCCCAACAATGTTTTCATTAGTTTCGCTCACTCTCGAAATCAAGCATTTTACAGCAGGTTGGAGCAGCCTGTATCTCAGCACAGGAATAAGGTAGGGAAGAATTCAAATACTCATTTTGACTGCCTCCAGAAGTTAGATCAGATGGCCAATGCAATTTGGTGCTAGGCCTTTCCCTTTAGGTTTTACCCCAACAATGTTTTCATTAGTTTCGCTCACTCTCGAAATCAAGCATTTTACAGCAGGTTGGAGCAGCCTGTATCTCAGCACAGGAATAAGGTAGGGAAGAATTCAAATACTCATTATGACTGCCTCCAGAAGTTAGATCAGATGGCCAATGGAATTTGGTGCTAGGTCTTTCCCTTTAGGTTTTACCCCAACAATGTTTTCATTAGTTTCGCTCACTCTCGAAATCAAGCATTTTACAGCAGGTTGGAGCAGCCTGTATCTCAGCACAGGAATAAGGTAGGGAAGAATTCTAAGGATCATTTTGACTGCCTCCAGAAGTTAGATCAGATGGCAAATTGGATTTGGTGCTAGGTCTTTCCCTTTAGGTTTTACCCCAACAATGTTTTCATTAGTTTCGCTCACTCTCGAAATCAAGCATTTTACAGCAGGTTGGAGCAGCCTGTATCTCAGCACAGGAATAAGGTAGGGAAGAATTCTAAGGATCATTTTGACTGCCTCCAGAAGTTAGATCAGATGGCAAATTGGATTTGGTGCTAGGTCTTTCCCTTTAGGTTTTACCCCAACAATGTTTTCATTAGTTTCGCTCACTCTCGAAATCAAGCATTTTACAGCAGGTTGGAGCAGCCTGTATCTCAGCACAGGAATAAGGTAGGGAAGAATTCAAATACTCATTTTGACTGCCTCCAGAAGTTAGATCAGATGGCCAATGGAATTTGGTGCTAGGTCTTTCCCTTTAGGTTTTACCCCAACAATGTTTTCATTAGTTTCGCTCACTCTCGAAATCAAGCATTTTACAGCAGGTTGGAGCAGCCTGTATCTCAGCACAGGAATAAGGTAGGGAAGAATTCTAAGGATCATTTTGACTGCCTCCAGAAGTTAGATCAGATGGCCAATTGGATTTGGTGCTAGGTCTTTCCCTTTAGGTTTTACCCCAACAATGTTTTCATTAGTTTCGCTCACTCTCGAAATCAAGCATTTTACAGCAGGTTGGAGCAGACTGTATCTCAGCACAGGAATAAGGTAGGGAAGAATTCAAATACTCATTTTGACTGCCTCCAGAAGTTAGATCAGATGGCCAATGCAATTTGGTGCTAGGCCTTTCCCTTTAGGTTTTACCCCAACAATGTTTTCATTAGTTTCGCTCACTCTCGAAATCAAGCATTTTACAGCAGGTTGGAGCAGCCTGTATCTCAGCACAGGAATAAGGTAGGGAAGAATTCAAATACTCATTTTGACTGCCTCCAGAAGTTAGATCAGATGGCCAATGCAATTTGGTGCTAGGTCTTTCCCTTTAGGTTTTACCCCAACAATGTTTTCATTAGTTTCGCTCACTCTCGAAATCAAGCATTTTACAGCAGGTTGGAGCAGCCTGTATCTCAGCACAGGAATAAGGTAGGGAAGAATTCTAAGGATCATTTTGACTGCCTCCAGAAGTTAGATCAGATGGCAAATTGGATTTGGTGCTAGGTCTTTCCCTTTAGGTTTTACCCCAACAATGTTTTCATTAGTTTCGCTCACTCTCGAAATCAAGCATTTTACAGCAGGTTGGAGCAGCCTGTATCTCAGCACAGGAATAAGGTAGGGAAGAATTCTAAGGATCATTTTGACTGCCTCCAGAAGTTAGATCAGATGGCAAATTGGATTTGGTGCTAGGTCTTTCCCTTTAGGTTTTACCCCAACAATGTTTTCATTAGTTTCGCTCACTCTCGAAATCAAGCATTTTACAGCAGGTTGGAGCAGCCTGTATCTCAGCACAGGAATAAGGTAGGGAAGAATTCTAAGGATCATTTTGACTGCCTCCAGAAGTTAGATCAGATGGCAAATTGGATTTGGTGCTAGGTCTTTCCCTTTAGGTTTTACCCCAACAATGTTTTCATTAGTTTCGCTCACTCTCGAAATCAAGCATTTTACAGCAGGTTGGAGCAGCCTGTATCTCAGCACAGGAATAAGGTAGGGAAGAATTCAAATACTCATTTTGACTGCCTCCAGAAGTTAGATCAGATGGCAAATTGGATTTGGTGCTAGGTCTTTCCCTTTAGGTTTTACCCCAACAATGTTTTCATTAGTTTCGCTCACTCTCGAAATCAAGCATTTTACAGCAGGTTGGAGCAGCCTGTATCTCAGCACAGGAATAAGGTAGGGAAGAATTCTAAGGATCATTTTGACTGCCTCCAGAAGTTAGATCAGATGGCAAATTGGATTTGGTGCTAGGTCTTTCCCTTTAGGTTTTACCCCAACAATGTTTTCATTAGTTTCGCTCACTCTCGAAATCAAGCATTTTACAGCAGGTTGGAGCAGCCTGTATCTCAGCACAGGAATAAGGTAGGGAAGAATTCTAAGGATCATTTTGACTGCCTCCAGAAGTTAGATCAGATGGCAAATTGGATTTGGTGCTAGGTCTTTCCCTTTAGGTTTTACCCCAACAATGTTTTCATTAGTTTCGCTCACTCTCGAAATCAAGCATTTTACAGCAGGTTGGAGCAGCCTGTATCTCAGCACAGGAATAAGGTAGGGAAGAATTCTAAGGATCATTTTGACTGCCTCCAGAAGTTAGATCAGATGGCAAATTGGATTTGGTGCTAGGTCTTTCCCTTTAGGTTTTACCCCAACAATGTTTTCATTAGTTTCGCTCACTCTCGAAATCAAGCATTTTACAGCAGGTTGGAGCAGCCTGTATCTCAGCACAGGAATAAGGTAGGGAAGAATTTTAAGGATCATTTTGACTGCCTCCAGAAGTTAGATCAGATGGCAAATTGGATTTGGTGCTAGGTCTTTCCCTTTAGGTTTTACCCCAACAATGTTTTCATTAGTTTCGCTCACTCTCGAAATCAAGCATTTTACAGCAGGTTGGAGCAGCCTGTATCTCAGCACAGGAATAAGGTAGGGAAGAGTTCTAAGGATCATTTTGACTGCCTCCAGAAGTTAGATCAGATGGCAAATTGGATTTGGTGCTAGGTCTTTCCCTTTAGGTTTTACCCCAACAATGTTTTCATTAGTTTCGCTCACTCTCGAAATCAAGCATTTTACAGCAGGTTGGAGCAGCCTGTATCTCAGCACAGGAATAAGGTAGGGAAGAATTCTAAGGATCATTTTGACTGCCTCCAGAAGTTAGATCAGATGGCAAATTGGATTTGGTGCTAGGTCTTTCCCTTTAGGTTTTACCCCAACAATGTTTTCATTAGTTTCGCTCACTCTCGAAATCAAGCATTTTACAGCAGGTTGGAGCAGCCTGTATCTCAGCACAGGAATAAGGTAGGGAAGAATTCTAAGGATCATTTTGACTGCCTCCAGAAGTTAGATCAGATGGCAAATTGGATTTGGTGCTAGGTCTTTCCCTTTAGGTTTTACCCCAACAATGTTTTCATTAGTTTCGCTCACTCTCGAAATCAAGCATTTTACAGCAGGTTGGAGCAGCCTGTATCTCAGCACAGGAATAAGGTAGGGAAGAATTTTAAGGATCATTTTGACTGCCTCCAGAAGTTAGATCAGATGGCAAATTGGATTTGGTGCTAGGTCTTTCCCTTTAGGTTTTACCCCAACAATGTTTTCATTAGTTTCGCTCACTCTCGAAATCAAGCATTTTACAGCAGGTTGGAGCAGCCTGTATCTCAGCACAGGAATAAGGTAGGGAAGAGTTCTAAGGATCATTTTGACTGCCTCCAGAAGTTAGATCAGATGGCAAATTGGATTTGGTGCTAGGTCTTTCCCTTTAGGTTTTACCCCAACAATGTTTTCATTAGTTTCGCTCACTCTCGAAATCAAGCATTTTACAGCAGGTTGGAGCAGCCTGTATCTCAGCACAGGAATAAGGTAGGGAAGAATTCTAAGGATCATTTTGACTGCCTCCAGAAGTTAGATCAGATGGCAAATTGGATTTGGTGCTAGGTCTTTCCCTTTAGGTTTTACCCCAACAATGTTTTCATTAGTTTCGCTCTCACTCGAAATCAAGCATTTTACAGCAGGTTGGAGCAGCCTGTATCTCAGCACAGGAATAAGGTAGGGAAGAATTCAAATACTCATTTTGACTGCCTCCAGAAGTTAGATCAGATGGCCAATGCAATTTGCTGCTAGGTCTTTCCCTTTAGGTTTTACCCCAACAATGTTTTCATTAGTTTCGCTCACTCTCGAAATCAAGCATTTTACAGCAGGTTGGAGCAGCCTGTATCTCAGCACAGGAATAAGGTAGGGAAGAGTTCTAAGGATCATTTTGACTGCCTCCAGAAGTTAGATCAGATGGCAAATTGGATTTGGTGCTAGGTCTTTCCCTTTAGGTTTTACCCCAACAATGTTTTCATTAGTTTCGCTCACTCTCGAAATCAAGCATTTTACAGCAGGTTGGAGCAGCCTGTATCTCAGCACAGGAATAAGGTAGGGAAGAATTCAAATACTCATTTTGACTGCCTCCAGAAGTTAGATCAGATGGCCAATGCAATTTGGTGCTAGGCCTTTCCCTTTAGGTTTTACCCCAACAATGTTTTCATTAGTTTCGCTCACTCTCGAAATCAAGCATTTTACAGCAGGTTGGAGCAGCCTGTATCTCAGCACAGGAATAAGGTAGGGAAGAATTCTAAGGCTCATTTTGACTGCCTCCAGAAGTTAGATCAGATGGCAAATTGGATTTGGTGCTAGGTCTTTCCCTTTAGGTTTTACCCCAACAATGTTTTCATTAGTTTCGCTCACTCTCGAAATCAAGCATTTTACAGCAGGTTGGAGCAGCCTGTATCTCAGCACAGGAATAAGGTAGGGAAGAATTCTAAGGATCATTTTGACTGCCTCCAGAAGTTAGATCAGATGGCAAATTGGATTTGGTGCTAGGTCTTTCCCTTTAGGTTTTACCCCAACAATGTTTTCATTAGTTTCGCTCACTCTCGAAATCAAGCATTTTACAGCAGGTTGGAGCAGCCTGTATCTCAGCACAGGAATAAGGTAGGGAAGAATTCAAATACTCATTTTGACTGCCTCCAGAAGTTAGATCAGATGGCCAATGGAATTTGGTGCTAGGTCTTTCCCTTTAGGTTTTACCCCAACAATGTTTTCATTAGTTTCGCTCACTCTCGAAATCAAGCATTTTACAGCAGGTTGGAGCAGCCTGTATCTCAGCACAGGAATAAGGTAGGGAAGAATTCTAAGGATCATTTTGACTGCCTCCAGAAGTTAGATCAGATGGCCAATGGAATTTGGTGCTAGGTCTTTCCCTTTAGGTTTTACCCCAACAATGTTTTCATTAGTTTCGCTCACTCTCGAAATCAAGCATTTTACAGCAGGTTGGAGCAGCCTGTATCTCAGCACAGGAATAAGGTAGGGAAGAATTCTAAGGATCATTTTGACTGCCTCCAGAAGTTAGATCAGATGGCCAATGGAATTTGGTGCTAGGTCTTTCCCTTTAGGTTTTACCCCAACAATGTTTTCATTAGTTTCGCTCACTCTCGAAATCAAGCATTTTACAGCAGGTTGGAGCAGCCTGTATCTCAGCACAGGAATAAGGTAGGGAAGAATTCAAATACTCATTTTGACTGCCTCCAGAAGTTAGATCAGATGGCAAATTGGATTTGGTGCTAGGTCTTTCCCTTTAGGTTTTACCCCAACAATGTTTTCATTAGTTTCGCTCACTCTCGAATCAAGCATTTTACAGCAGGTTGGAGCAGCCTGTATCTCAGCACAGGAATAAGGTAGGGAAGAGTTCTAAGGATCATTTTGACTGCCTCCAGAAGTTAGATCAGATGGCAAATTGGATTTGGTGCTAGGTCTTTCCCTTTAGGTTTTACCCCAACAATGTTTTCATTAGTTTCGCTCACTCTCGAAATCAAGCATTTTACAGCAGGTTGGAGCAGCCTGTATCTCAGCACAGGAATAAGGTAGGGAAGAATTCAAATACTCATTTTGACTGCCTCCAGAAGTTAGATCAGATGGCCAATGCAATTTGGTGCTAGGCCTTTCCCTTTAGGTTTTACCCCAACAATGTTTTCATTAGTTTCGCTCACTCTCGAAATCAAGCATTTTACAGCAGGTTGGAGCAGCCTGTATCTCAGCACAGGAATAAGGTAGGGAAGAATTCAAATACTCATTTTGACTGCCTCCAGAAGTTAGATCAGATGGCCAATGGAATTTGGTGCTAGGTCTTTCCCTTTAGGTTTTACCCCAACAATGTTTTCATTAGTTTCGCTCACTCTCGAAATCAAGCATTTTACAGCAGGTTGGAGCAGCCTGTATCTCAGCACAGGAATAAGGTAGGGAAGAATTCTAAGGATCATTTTGACTGCCTCCAGAAGTTAGATCAGATGGCAAATTGGATTTGGTGCTAGGTCTTTCCCTTTAGGTTTTACCCCAACAATGTTTTCATTAGTTTCGCTCACTCTCGAAATCAAGCATTTTACAGCAGGTTGGAGCAGCCTGTATCTCAGCACAGGAATAAGGTAGGGAAGAATTCAAATACTCATTTTGACTGCCTCCAGAAGTTAGATCAGATGGCCAATGGAATTTGGTGCTAGGTCTTTCCCTTTAGGTTTTACCCCAACAATGTTTTCATTAGTTTCGCTCACTCTCGAAATCAAGCATTTTACAGCAGGTTGGAGCAGCCTGTATCTCAGCACAGGAATAAGGTAGGGAAGAATTCTAAGGATCATTTTGACTGCCTCCAGAAGTTAGATCAGATGGCCAATGGAATTTGGTGCTAGGTCTTTCCCTTTAGGTTTTACCCCAACAATGTTTTCATTAGTTTCGCTCACTCTCGAAATCAAGCATTTTACAGCAGGTTGGAGCAGCCTGTATCTCAGCACAGGAATAAGGTAGGGAAGAATTCTAAGGATCATTTTGACTGCCTCCAGAAGTTAGATCAGATGGCCAATGGAATTTGGTGCTAGGTCTTTCCCTTTAGGTTTTACCCCAACAATGTTTTCATTAGTTTCGCTCACTCTCGAAATCAAGCATTTTACAGCAGGTTGGAGCAGCCTGTATCTCAGCACAGGAATAAGGTAGGGAAGAATTCAAATACTCATTTTGACTGCCTCCAGAAGTTAGATCAGATGGCAAATTGGATTTGGTGCTAGGTCTTTCCCTTTAGGTTTTACCCCAACAATGTTTTCATTAGTTTCGCTCACTCTCGAAATCAAGCATTTTACAGCAGGTTGGAGCAGCCTGTATCTCAGCACAGGAATAAGGTAGGGAAGAATTCTAAGGATCATTTTGACTGCCTCCAGAAGTTAGATCAGATGGCAAATTGGATTTGGTGCTAGGTCTTTCCCTTTAGGTTTTACCCCAACAATGTTTTCATTAGTTTCGCTCACTCTCAAAATCAAGCATTTTACAGCAGGTTGGAGCAGCCTGTATCTCAGCACAGGAATAAGGTAGGGAAGAGTTCTAAGGATCATTTTGACTGCCTCCAGAAGTTAGATCAGATGGCAAATTGGATTTGGTGCTAGGTCTTTCCCTTTAGGTTTTACCCCAACAATGTTTTCATTAGTTTCGCTCACTCTCGAAATCAAGCATTTTACAGCAGGTTGGAGCAGCCTGTATCTCAGCACAGGAATAAGGTAGGGAAGAATTCAAATACTCATTTTGACTGCCTCCAGAAGTTAGATCAGATGGCCAATGCAATTTGGTGCTAGGCCTTTCCCTTTAGGTTTTACCCCAACAATGTTTTCATTAGTTTCGCTCACTCTCGAAATCAAGCATTTTACAGCAGGTTGGAGCAGCCTGTATCTCAGCACAGGAATAAGGTAGGGAAGAATTCAAATACTCATTATGACTGCCTCCAGAAGTTAGATCAGATGGCCAATGGAATTTGGTGCTAGGTCTTTCCCTTTAGGTTTTACCCCAACAATGTTTTCATTAGTTTCGCTCACTCTCGAAATCAAGCATTTTACAGCAGGTTGGAGCAGCCTGTATCTCAGCACAGGAATAAGGTAGGGAAGAATTCTAAGGATCATTTTGACTGCCTCCAGAAGTTAGATCAGATGGCAAATTGGATTTGGTGCTAGGTCTTTCCCTTTAGGTTTTACCCCAACAATGTTTTCATTAGTTTCGCTCACTCTCGAAATCAAGCATTTTACAGCAGGTTGGAGCAGCCTGTATCTCAGCACAGGAATAAGGTAGGGAAGAATTCTAAGGATCATTTTGACTGCCTCCAGAAGTTAGATCAGATGGCAAATTGGATTTGGTGCTAGGTCTTTCCCTTTAGGTTTTACCCCAACAATGTTTTCATTAGTTTCGCTCACTCTCGAAATCAAGCATTTTACAGCAGGTTGGAGCAGCCTGTATCTCAGCACAGGAATAAGGTAGGGAAGAATTCAAATACTCATTTTGACTGCCTCCAGAAGTTAGATCAGATGGCCAATGGAATTTGGTGCTAGGTCTTTCCCTTTAGGTTTTACCCCAACAATGTTTTCATTAGTTTCGCTCACTCTCGAAATCAAGCATTTTACAGCAGGTTGGAGCAGCCTGTATCTCAGCACAGGAATAAGGTAGGGAAGAATTCTAAGGATCATTTTGACTGCCTCCAGAAGTTAGATCAGATGGCCAATTGGATTTGGTGCTAGGTCTTTCCCTTTAGGTTTTACCCCAACAATGTTTTCATTAGTTTCGCTCACTCTCGAAATCAAGCATTTTACAGCAGGTTGGAGCAGACTGTATCTCAGCACAGGAATAAGGTAGGGAAGAATTCAAATACTCATTTTGACTGCCTCCAGAAGTTAGATCAGATGGCCAATGCAATTTGGTGCTAGGCCTTTCCCTTTAGGTTTTACCCCAACAATGTTTTCATTAGTTTCGCTCACTCTCGAAATCAAGCATTTTACAGCAGGTTGGAGCAGCCTGTATCTCAGCACAGGAATAAGGTAGGGAAGAATTCAAATACTCATTTTGACTGCCTCCAGAAGTTAGATCAGATGGCCAATGCAATTTGGTGCTAGGTCTTTCCCTTTAGGTTTTACCCCAACAATGTTTTCATTAGTTTCGCTCACTCTCGAAATCAAGCATTTTACAGCAGGTTGGAGCAGCCTGTATCTCAGCACAGGAATAAGGTAGGGAAGAATTCTAAGGATCATTTTGACTGCCTCCAGAAGTTAGATCAGATGGCAAATTGGATTTGGTGCTAGGTCTTTCCCTTTAGGTTTTACCCCAACAATGTTTTCATTAGTTTCGCTCACTCTCGAAATCAAGCATTTTACAGCAGGTTGGAGCAGCCTGTATCTCAGCACAGGAATAAGGTAGGGAAGAATTCTAAGGATCATTTTGACTGCCTCCAGAAGTTAGATCAGATGGCAAATTGGATTTGGTGCTAGGTCTTTCCCTTTAGGTTTTACCCCAACAATGTTTTCATTAGTTTCGCTCACTCTCGAAATCAAGCATTTTACAGCAGGTTGGAGCAGCCTGTATCTCAGCACAGGAATAAGGTAGGGAAGAATTCTAAGGATCATTTTGACTGCCTCCAGAAGTTAGATCAGATGGCAAATTGGATTTGGTGCTAGGTCTTTCCCTTTAGGTTTTACCCCAACAATGTTTTCATTAGTTTCGCTCACTCTCGAAATCAAGCATTTTACAGCAGGTTGGAGCAGCCTGTATCTCAGCACAGGAATAAGGTAGGGAAGAATTCAAATACTCATTTTGACTGCCTCCAGAAGTTAGATCAGATGGCAAATTGGATTTGGTGCTAGGTCTTTCCCTTTAGGTTTTACCCCAACAATGTTTTCATTAGTTTCGCTCACTCTCGAAATCAAGCATTTTACAGCAGGTTGGAGCAGCCTGTATCTCAGCACAGGAATAAGGTAGGGAAGAATTCTAAGGATCATTTTGACTGCCTCCAGAAGTTAGATCAGATGGCAAATTGGATTTGGTGCTAGGTCTTTCCCTTTAGGTTTTACCCCAACAATGTTTTCATTAGTTTCGCTCACTCTCGAAATCAAGCATTTTACAGCAGGTTGGAGCAGCCTGTATCTCAGCACAGGAATAAGGTAGGGAAGAATTCTAAGGATCATTTTGACTGCCTCCAGAAGTTAGATCAGATGGCAAATTGGATTTGGTGCTAGGTCTTTCCCTTTAGGTTTTACCCCAACAATGTTTTCATTAGTTTCGCTCACTCTCGAAATCAAGCATTTTACAGCAGGTTGGAGCAGCCTGTATCTCAGCACAGGAATAAGGTAGGGAAGAATTCTAAGGATCATTTTGACTGCCTCCAGAAGTTAGATCAGATGGCAAATTGGATTTGGTGCTAGGTCTTTCCCTTTAGGTTTTACCCCAACAATGTTTTCATTAGTTTCGCTCACTCTCGAAATCAAGCATTTTACAGCAGGTTGGAGCAGCCTGTATCTCAGCACAGGAATAAGGTAGGGAAGAATTTTAAGGATCATTTTGACTGCCTCCAGAAGTTAGATCAGATGGCAAATTGGATTTGGTGCTAGGTCTTTCCCTTTAGGTTTTACCCCAACAATGTTTTCATTAGTTTCGCTCACTCTCGAAATCAAGCATTTTACAGCAGGTTGGAGCAGCCTGTATCTCAGCACAGGAATAAGGTAGGGAAGAGTTCTAAGGATCATTTTGACTGCCTCCAGAAGTTAGATCAGATGGCAAATTGGATTTGGTGCTAGGTCTTTCCCTTTAGGTTTTACCCCAACAATGTTTTCATTAGTTTCGCTCACTCTCGAAATCAAGCATTTTACAGCAGGTTGGAGCAGCCTGTATCTCAGCACAGGAATAAGGTAGGGAAGAATTCTAAGGATCATTTTGACTGCCTCCAGAAGTTAGATCAGATGGCAAATTGGATTTGGTGCTAGGTCTTTCCCTTTAGGTTTTACCCCAACAATGTTTTCATTAGTTTCGCTCACTCTCGAAATCAAGCATTTTACAGCAGGTTGGAGCAGCCTGTATCTCAGCACAGGAATAAGGTAGGGAAGAATTCTAAGGATCATTTTGACTGCCTCCAGAAGTTAGATCAGATGGCAAATTGGATTTGGTGCTAGGTCTTTCCCTTTAGGTTTTACCCCAACAATGTTTTCATTAGTTTCGCTCACTCTCGAAATCAAGCATTTTACAGCAGGTTGGAGCAGCCTGTATCTCAGCACAGGAATAAGGTAGGGAAGAATTTTAAGGATCATTTTGACTGCCTCCAGAAGTTAGATCAGATGGCAAATTGGATTTGGTGCTAGGTCTTTCCCTTTAGGTTTTACCCCAACAATGTTTTCATTAGTTTCGCTCACTCTCGAAATCAAGCATTTTACAGCAGGTTGGAGCAGCCTGTATCTCAGCACAGGAATAAGGTAGGGAAGAGTTCTAAGGATCATTTTGACTGCCTCCAGAAGTTAGATCAGATGGCAAATTGGATTTGGTGCTAGGTCTTTCCCTTTAGGTTTTACCCCAACAATGTTTTCATTAGTTTCGCTCACTCTCGAAATCAAGCATTTTACAGCAGGTTGGAGCAGCCTGTATCTCAGCACAGGAATAAGGTAGGGAAGAATTCTAAGGATCATTTTGACTGCCTCCAGAAGTTAGATCAGATGGCAAATTGGATTTGGTGCTAGGTCTTTCCCTTTAGGTTTTACCCCAACAATGTTTTCATTAGTTTCGCTCTCACTCGAAATCAAGCATTTTACAGCAGGTTGGAGCAGCCTGTATCTCAGCACAGGAATAAGGTAGGGAAGAATTCAAATACTCATTTTGACTGCCTCCAGAAGTTAGATCAGATGGCCAATGCAATTTGCTGCTAGGTCTTTCCCTTTAGGTTTTACCCCAACAATGTTTTCATTAGTTTCGCTCACTCTCGAAATCAAGCATTTTACAGCAGGTTGGAGCAGCCTGTATCTCAGCACAGGAATAAGGTAGGGAAGAGTTCTAAGGATCATTTTGACTGCCTCCAGAAGTTAGATCAGATGGCAAATTGGATTTGGTGCTAGGTCTTTCCCTTTAGGTTTTACCCCAACAATGTTTTCATTAGTTTCGCTCACTCTCGAAATCAAGCATTTTACAGCAGGTTGGAGCAGCCTGTATCTCAGCACAGGAATAAGGTAGGGAAGAATTCAAATACTCATTTTGACTGCCTCCAGAAGTTAGATCAGATGGCCAATGCAATTTGGTGCTAGGCCTTTCCCTTTAGGTTTTACCCCAACAATGTTTTCATTAGTTTCGCTCACTCTCGAAATCAAGCATTTTACAGCAGGTTGGAGCAGCCTGTATCTCAGCACAGGAATAAGGTAGGGAAGAATTCTAAGGCTCATTTTGACTGCCTCCAGAAGTTAGATCAGATGGCAAATTGGATTTGGTGCTAGGTCTTTCCCTTTAGGTTTTACCCCAACAATGTTTTCATTAGTTTCGCTCACTCTCGAAATCAAGCATTTTACAGCAGGTTGGAGCAGCCTGTATCTCAGCACAGGAATAAGGTAGGGAAGAATTCTAAGGATCATTTTGACTGCCTCCAGAAGTTAGATCAGATGGCAAATTGGATTTGGTGCTAGGTCTTTCCCTTTAGGTTTTACCCCAACAATGTTTTCATTAGTTTCGCTCACTCTCGAAATCAAGCATTTTACAGCAGGTTGGAGCAGCCTGTATCTCAGCACAGGAATAAGGTAGGGAAGAATTCAAATACTCATTTTGACTGCCTCCAGAAGTTAGATCAGATGGCCAATGGAATTTGGTGCTAGGTCTTTCCCTTTAGGTTTTACCCCAACAATGTTTTCATTAGTTTCGCTCACTCTCGAAATCAAGCATTTTACAGCAGGTTGGAGCAGCCTGTATCTCAGCACAGGAATAAGGTAGGGAAGAATTCTAAGGATCATTTTGACTGCCTCCAGAAGTTAGATCAGATGGCCAATGGAATTTGGTGCTAGGTCTTTCCCTTTAGGTTTTACCCCAACAATGTTTTCATTAGTTTCGCTCACTCTCGAAATCAAGCATTTTACAGCAGGTTGGAGCAGCCTGTATCTCAGCACAGGAATAAGGTAGGGAAGAATTCTAAGGATCATTTTGACTGCCTCCAGAAGTTAGATCAGATGGCCAATGGAATTTGGTGCTAGGTCTTTCCCTTTAGGTTTTACCCCAACAATGTTTTCATTAGTTTCGCTCACTCTCGAAATCAAGCATTTTACAGCAGGTTGGAGCAGCCTGTATCTCAGCACAGGAATAAGGTAGGGAAGAATTCAAATACTCATTTTGACTGCCTCCAGAAGTTAGATCAGATGGCAAATTGGATTTGGTGCTAGGTCTTTCCCTTTAGGTTTTACCCCAACAATGTTTTCATTAGTTTCGCTCACTCTCGAATCAAGCATTTTACAGCAGGTTGGAGCAGCCTGTATCTCAGCACAGGAATAAGGTAGGGAAGAATTCTAAGGATCATTTTGACTGCCTCCAGAAGTTAGATCAGATGGCAAATTGGATTTGGTGCTAGGTCTTTCCCTTTAGGTTTTACCCCAACAATGTTTTCATTAGTTTCGCTCACTCTCGAAATCAAGCATTTTACAGCAGGTTGGAGCAGCCTGTATCTCAGCACAGGAATAAGGTAGGGAAGAATTCTAAGGATCATTTTGACTGCCTCCAGAAGTTAGATCAGATGGCAAATTGGATTTGGTGCTAGGTCTTTCCCTTTAGGTTTTTCCCCAACAATGTTTTCATTAGTTTCGCTCACTCTCGAAATCAAGCATTTTACAGCAGGTTGGAGCAGCCTGTATCTCAGCACAGGAATAAGGTAGGGAAGAATTCTAAGGATCATTTTGACTGCCTCCAGAAGTTAGATCAGATGGCAAATTGGATTTGGTGCTAGGTCTTTCCCTTTAGGTTTTACCCCAACAATGTTTTCATTAGTTTCGCTCTCACTCGAAATCAAGCATTTTACAGCAGGTTGGAGCAGCCTGTATCTCAGCACAGGAATAAGGTAGGGAAGAATTCAAATACTCATTTTGACTGCCTCCAGAAGTTAGATCAGATGGCAAATTGGATTTGGTGCTAGGTCTTTCCCTTTAGGTTTTACCCCAACAATGTTTTCATTAGTTTCGCTTACTCTCGAAATCAAGCATTTTACAGCAGGTTGGAGCAGCCTGTATCTCAGCACAGGAATAAGGTAGGGAAGAATTCTAAGGCTCATTTTGACTGCCTCCAGAAGTTAGATCAGATGGCAAATTGGATTTGGTGCTAGGTCTTTCCCTTTAGGTTTTACCCCAACAATGTTTTCATTAGTTTCGCTCACTCTCGAAATCAAGCATTTTACAGCAGGTTGGAGCAGCCTGTATCTCAGCACAGGAATAAGGTAGGGAAGAATTCTAAGGATCATTTTGACTGCCTCCAGAAGTTAGATCAGATGGCAAATTGGATTTGGTGCTAGGTCTTTCCCTTTAGGTTTTACCCCAACAATGTTTTCATTAGTTTTGCTCACTCTCGAAATCAAGCATTTTACAGCAGGTTGGAGCAGCCTGTATCTCAGCACAGGAATAAGGTAGGGAAGAATTCAAATACTCATTTTGACTGCCTCCAGAAGTTAGATCAGATGGCAAATTGGATTTGGTGCTAGGTCTTTCCCTTTAGGTTTTAGCCCAACAATGTTTTCATTAGTTTCGCTCACTCTCGAAATCAAGCATTTTACAGCAGGTTGGAGCAGCCTGTATCTCAGCACAGGAATAAGGTAGGGAAGAATTCTAAGGATCATTTTGACTGCCTCCAGAAGTTAGATCAGATGGCAAATGCAATTTGGTGCTAGGTCTTTCCCTTTAGGTTTTACCCCAACAATGTTTTCATTAGTTTCGCTCACTCTCGAAATCAAGCATTTTACAGCAGGTTGGAGCAGCCTGTATCTCAGCACAGGAATAAGGTAGGGAAGAATTCAAATACTCATTTTGACTGCCTCCAGAAGTTAGATCAGATGGCCAATGGAATTTGGTGCTAGGTCTTTCCCTTTAGGTTTTACCCCAACAATGTTTTCATTAGTTTCGCTCACTCTCGAAATCAAGCATTTTACAGCAGGTTGGAGCAGCCTGTATCTCAGCACAGGAATAAGGTAGGGAAGAATTCTAAGGATCATTTTGACTGCCTCCAGAAGTTAGATCAGATGGCAAATTGGATTTGGTGCTAGGTCTTTCCCTTTAGGTTTTACCCCAACAATGTTTTCATTAGTTTCGCTCACTCTCGAAATCAAGCATTTTACAGCAGGTTGGAGCAGCCTGTATCTCAGCACAGGAATAAGGTAGGGAAGAATTCAAATACTCATTTTGACTGCCTCCAGAAGTTAGATCAGATGGCAAATTGGATTTGGTGCTAGGTCTTTCCCTTTAGGTTTTACCCCAACAATGTTTTCATTAGTTTCGCTCACTCTCGAAATCAAGCATTTTACAGCAGGTTGGAGCAGCCTGTATCTCAGCACAGGAATAAGGTAGGGAAGAATTCAAATACTCATTTTGACTGCCTCCAGAAGTTAGATCAGATGGCCAATGGAATTTGGTGCTAGGTCTTTCCCTTTAGGTTTTACCCCAACAATGTTTTCATTAGTTTCGCTCACTCTCGAAATCAAGCATTTTACAGCAGGTTGGAGCAGCCTGTATCTCAGCACAGGAATAAGGTAGGGAAGAATTCTAAGGATCATTTTGACTGCCTCCAGAAGTTAGATCAGATGGCCAATGGAATTTGGTGCTAGGTCTTTCCCTTTAGGTTTTACCCCAACAATGTTTTCATTAGTTTCGCTCACTCTCGAAATCAAGCATTTTACAGCAGGTTGGAGCAGCCTGTATCTCAGCACAGGAATAAGGTAGGGAAGAATTCTAAGGATCATTTTGACTGCCTCCAGAAGTTAGATCAGATGGCAAATTGGATTTGGTGCTAGGTCTTTCCCTTTAGGTTTTACCCCAACAATGTTTTCATTAGTTTCGCTCACTCTCGAAATCAAGCATTTTACAGCAGGTTGGAGCAGCCTGTATCTCAGCACAGGAATAAGGTAGGGAAGAATTCTAAGGATCATTTTGACTGCCTCCAGAAGTTAGATCAGATGGCAAATTGGATTTGGTGCTAGGTCTTTCCCTTTAGGTTTTACCCCAACAATGTTTTCATTAGTTTCGCTCACTCTCGAAATCAAGCATTTTACAGCAGGTTGGAGCAGCCTGTATCTCAGCACAGGAATAAGGTAGGGAAGAATTCTAAGGATCATTTTGACTGCCTCCAGAAGTTAGATCAGATGGCAAATTGGATTTGGTGCTAGGTCTTTCCCTTTAGGTTTTACCCCAACAATGTTTTCATTAGTTTCGCTCACTCTCGAAATCAAGCATTTTACAGCAGGTTGGAGCAGCCTGTATCTCAGCACAGGAATAAGGTAGGGAAGAATTCAAATACTCATTTTGACTGCCTCCAGAAGTTAGATCAGATGGCCAATGCAATTTGGTGCTAGGCCTTTCTCTTTAGGTTTTACCCCAACAATGTTTTCATTAGTTTCGCTCACTCTCGAAATCAAGCATTTTACAGCAGGTTGGAGCAGCCTGTATCTCAGCACAGGAATAAGGTAGGGAAGAATTCAAATACTCATTTTGACTGCCTCCAGAAGTTAGATCAGATGGCCAATGGAATTTGGTGCTAGGTCTTTCCCTTTAGGTTTTACCCCAACAATGTTTTCATTAGTTTCGCTCACTCTCGAAATCAAGCATTTTACAGCAGGTTGGAGCAGCCTGTATCTCAGCACAGGAATAAGGTAGGGAAGAATTCTAAGGATCATTTTGACTGCCTCCAGAAGTTAGATCAGATGGCAAATTGGATTTGGTGCTAGGTCTTTCCCTTTAGGTTTTTCCCCAACAATGTTTTCATTAGTTTCGCTCACTCTCGAAATCAAGCATTTTACAGCAGGTTGGAGCAGCCTGTATCTCAGCACAGGAATAAGGTAGGGAAGAATTCTAAGGATCATTTTGACTGCCTCCAGAAGTTAGATCAGATGGCAAATTGGATTTGGTGCTAGGTCTTTCCCTTTAGGTTTTACCCCAACAATGTTTTCATTAGTTTCGCTCACTCTCGAAATCAAGCATTTTACAGCAGGTTGGAGCAGCCTGTATCTCAGCACAGGAATAAGGTAGGGAAGAATTCTAAGGATCATTTTGACTGCCTCCAGAAGTTAGATCAGATGGCAAATTGGATTTGGTGCTAGGTCTTTCCCTTTAGGTTTTACCCCAACAATGTTTTCATTAGTTTCGCTCACTCTCGAAATCAAGCATTTTACAGCAGGTTGGAGCAGCCTGTATCTCAGCACAGGAATAAGGTAGGGAAGAATTCTAAGGATCATTTTGACTGCCTCCAGAAGTTAGATCAGATGGCAAATTGGATTTGGTGCTAGGTCTTTCCCTTTAGGTTTTACCCCAACAATGTTTTCATTAGTTTCGCTCACTCTCGAAATCAAGCATTTTACAGCAGGTTGGAGCAGCCTGTATCTCAGCACAGGAATAAGGTAGGGAAGAATTCAAATACTCATTTTGACTGCCTCCAGAAGTTAGATCAGATGGCCAATGCAATTTGGTGCTAGGCCTTTCTCTTTAGGTTTTACCCCAACAATGTTTTCATTAGTTTCGCTCACTCTCGAAATCAAGCATTTTACAGCAGGTTGGAGCAGCCTGTATCTCAGCACAGGAATAAGGTAGGGAAGAATTCAAATACTCATTTTGACTGCCTCCAGAAGTTAGATCAGATGGCCAATGGAATTTGGTGCTAGGTCTTTCCCTTTAGGTTTTACCCCAACAATGTTTTCATTAGTTTCGCTCACTCTCGAAATCAAGCATTTTACAGCAGGTTGGAGCAGCCTGTATCTCAGCACAGGAATAAGGTAGGGAAGAATTCTAAGGATCATTTTGACTGCCTCCAGAAGTTAGATCAGATGGCAAATTGGATTTGGTGCTAGGTCTTTCCCTTTAGGTTTTACCCCAACAATGTTTTCATTAGTTTCGCTCACTCTCGAAATCAAGCATTTTACAGCAGGTTGGAGCAGCCTGTATCTCAGCACAGGAATAAGGTAGGGAAGAATTCAAATACTCATTTTGACTGCCTCCAGAAGTTAGATCAGATGGCCAATGGAATTTGGTGCTAGGTCTTTCCCTTTAGGTTTTACCCCAACAATGTTTTCATTAGTTTCGCTCACTCTCGAAATCAAGCATTTTACAGCAGGTTGGAGCAGCCTGTATCTCAGCACAGGAATAAGGTAGGGAAGAATTCAAATACTCATTTTGACTGCCTCCAGAAGTTAGATCAGATGGCCAATGCAATTTGGTGCTAGGCCTTTCTCTTTAGGTTTTACCCCAACAATGTTTTCATTAGTTTCGCTCACTCTCGAAATCAAGCATTTTACAGCAGGTTGGAGCAGCCTGTATCTCAGCACAGGAATAAGGTAGGGAAGAATTCAAATACTCATTTTGACTGCCTCCAGAAGTTAGATCAGATGGCCAATGGAATTTGGTGCTAGGTCTTTCCCTTTAGGTTTTACCCCAACAATGTTTTCATTAGTTTCGCTCACTCTCGAAATCAAGCATTTTACAGCAGGTTGGAGCAGCCTGTATCTCAGCACAGGAATAAGGTAGGGAAGTATTCTAAGGATCATTTTGACTGCCTCCAGAAGTTAGATCAGATGGCAAATTGGATTTGGTGCTAGGTCTTTCCCTTTAGGTTTTACCCCAACAATGTTTTCATTAGTTTCGCTCACTCTCGAAATCAAGCATTTTACAGCAGGTTGGAGCAGCCTGTATCTCAGCACAGGAATAAGGTAGGGAAGAATTCTAAGGATCATTTTGACTGCCTCCAGAAGTTAGATCAGATGGCAAATTGGATTTGGTGCTAGGTCTTTCCCTTTAGGTTTTACCCCAACAATGTTTTCATTAGTTTCGCTCACTCTCGAAATCAAGCATTTTACAGCAGGTTGGAGCAGCCTGTATCTCAGCACAGGAATAAGGTAGGGAAGAATTCTAAGGATCATTTTGACTGCCTCCAGAAGTTAGATCAGATGGCAAATTGGATTTGGTGCTAGGTCTTTCCCTTTAGGTTTTACCCCAACAATGTTTTCATTAGTTTCGCTCACTCTCGAAATCAAGCATTTTACAGCAGGTTGGAGCAGCCTGTATCTCAGCACAGGAATAAGGTAGGGAAGAATTCAAATACTCATTTTGACTGCCTCCAGAAGTTAGATCAGATGGCCAATGGAATTTGGTGCTAGGTCTTTCCCTTTAGGTTTTACCCCAACAATGTTTTCATTAGTTTCGCTCACTCTCGAAATCAAGCATTTTACAGCAGGTTGGAGCAGCCTGTATCTCAGCACAGGAATAAGGTAGGGAAGAATTCTAAGGATCATTTTGACTGCCTCCAGAAGTTAGATCAGATGGCAAATTGGATTTGGTGCTAGGTCTTTCCCTTTAGGTTTTACCCCAACAATGTTTTCATTAGTTTCGCTCACTCTCGAAATCAAGCATTTTACAGCAGGTTGGAGCAGCCTGTATCTCAGCACAGGAATAAGGTAGGGAAGAATTCAAATACTCATTTTGACTGCCTCCAGAAGTTAGATCAGATGGCCAATGGAATTTGGTGCTAGGTCTTTCCCTTTAGGTTTTACCCCAACAATGTTTTCATTAGTTTCGCTCACTCTCGAAATCAAGCATTTTACAGCAGGTTGGAGCAGCCTGTATCTCAGCACAGGAATAAGGTAGGGAAGAATTCTAAGGATCATTTTGACTGCCTCCAGAAGTTAGATCAGATGGCAAATTGGATTTGGTGCTAGGTCTTTCCCTTTAGGTTTTACCCCAACAATGTTTTCATTAGTTTCGCTCACTCTCGAAATCAAGCATTTTACAGCAGGTTGGAGCAGCCTGTATCTCAGCACAGGAATAAGGTAGGGAAGAATTCAAATACTCATTTTGACTGCCTCCAGAAGTTAGATCAGATGGCCAATGGAATTTGGTGCTAGGTCTTTCCCTTTAGGTTTTACCCCAACAATGTTTTCATTAGTTTCGCTCACTCTCGAAATCAAGCATTTTACAGCAGGTTGGAGCAGCCTGTATCTCAGCACAGGAATAAGGTAGGGAAGAATTCTAAGGATCATTTTGACTGCCTCCAGAAGTTAGATCAGATGGCAAATTGGATTTGGTGCTAGGTCTTTCCCTTTAGGTTTTACCCCAACAATGTTTTCATTAGTTTCGCTCACTCTCGAAATCAAGCATTTTACAGCAGGTTGGAGCAGCCTGTATCTCATCACAGGAATAAGGTAGGGAAGAATTCTAAGGATCATTTTGACTGCCTCCAGAAGTTAGATCAGATGGCAAATTGGATTTGGTGCTAGGTCTTTCCCTTTAGGTTTTACCCCAACAATGTTTTCATTAGTTTCGCTCACTCTCGAAATCAAGCATTTTACAGCAGGTTGGAGCAGCCTGTATCTCAGCACAGGAATAAGGTAGGGAAGAATTCAAATACTCATTTTGACTGCCTCCAGAAGTTAGATCAGATGGCAAATTGGATTTGGTGCTAGGTCTTTCCCTTTAGGTTTTAGCCCAACAATGTTTTCATTAGTTTCGCTCACTCTCGAAATCAAGCATTTTACAGCAGGTTGGAGCAGCCTGTATCTCAGCACAGGAATAAGGTAGGGAAGAATTCTAAGGATCATTTTGACTGCCTCCAGAAGTTAGATCAGATGGCAAATTGGATTTGGTGCTAGGTCTTTCCCTTTAGGTTTTACCCCAACAATGTTTTCATTAGTTTCGCTCACTCTCGAAATCAAGCATTTTACAGCAGGTTGGAGCAGCCTGTATCTCAGCACAGGAATAAGGTAGGGAAGAATTCTAAGGATCATTTTGACTGCCTCCAGAAGTTAGATCAGATGGCAAATTGGATTTGGTGCTAGGTCTTTCCCTTTAGGTTTTACCCCAACAATGTTTTCATTAGTTTCGCTCACTCTCGAAATCAAGCATTTTACAGCAGGTTGGAGCAGCCTGTATCTCAGCACAGGAATAAGGTAGGGAAGAATTCTAAGGATCATTTTGACTGCCTCCAGAAGTTAGATCAGATGGCAAATTGGATTTGGTGCTAGGTCTTTCCCTTTAGGTTTTACCCCAACAATGTTTTCATTAGTTTCGCTCACTCTCGAAATCAAGCATTTTACAGCAGGTTGGAGCAGCCTGTATCTCAGCACAGGAATAAGGTAGGGAAGAATTCTAAGGATCATTTTGACTGCCTCCAGAAGTTAGATCAGATGGCAAATTGGATTTGGTGCTAGGTCTTTCCCTTTAGGTTTTACCCCAACAATGTTTTCATTAGTTTCGCTCACTCTCGAAATCAAGCATTTTACAGCAGGTTGGAGCAGCCTGTATCTCAGCACAGGAATAAGGTAGGGAAGAGTTCTAAGGATCATTTTGACTGCCTCCAGAAGTTAGATCAGATGGCAAATTGGATTTGGTGCTACGTCTTTCCCTTTAGGTTTTACCCCAACAATGTTTTCATTAGTTTCGCTCACTCTCGAAATCAAGCATTTTACAGCAGGTTGGAGCAGCCTGTATCTCAGCACAGGAATAAGGTAGGGAAGAATTCAAATACTCATTTTGACTGCCTCCAGAAGTTAGATCAGATGGCCAATGCAATTTGGTGCTAGGCCTTTCCCTTTAGGTTTTACCCCAACAATGTTTTCATTAGTTTCGCTCACTCTCGAAATCAAGCATTTTACAGCAGGTTGGAGCAGCCTGTATCTCAGCACAGGAATAAGGTAGGGAAGAATTCAAATACTCATTTTGACTGCCTCCAGAAGTTAGATCAGATGGCCAATGGAATTTGGTGCTAGGTCTTTCCCTTTAGGTTTTACCCCAACAATGTTTTCATTAGTTTCGCTCACTCTCGAAATCAAGCATTTTACAGCAGGTTGGAGCAGCCTGTATCTCAGCACAGGAATAAGGTAGGGAAGAATTCTAAGGATCATTTTGACTGCCTCCAGAAGTTAGATCAGATGGCAAATTGGATTTGGTGCTAGGTCTTTCCCTTTAGGTTTTACCCCAACAATGTTTTCATTAGTTTCGCTCACTCTCGAAATCAAGCATTTTACAGCAGGTTGGAGCAGCCTGTATCTCAGCACAGGAATAAGGTAGGGAAGAATTCTAAGGATCATTTTGACTGCCTCCAGAAGTTAGATCAGATGGCAAATTGGATTTGGTGCTAGGTCTTTCCCTTTAGGTTTTACCCCAACAATGTTTTCATTAGTTTCGCTCACTCTCGAAATCAAGCATTTTACAGCAGGTTGGAGCAGCCTGTATCTCAGCACAGGAATAAGGTAGGGAAGAATTCTAATACTCATTTTGACTGCCTCCAGAAGTTAGATCAGATGGCAAATTGGATTTGGTGCTAGGTCTTTCCCTTTAGGTTTTACCCCAACAATGTTTTCATTAGTTTCGCTCACTCTCGAAATCAAGCATTTTACAGCAGGTTGGAGCAGCCTGTATCTCAGCACAGGAATAAGGTAGGGAAGAATTCAAATACTCATTTTGACTGCCTCCAGAAGTTAGATCAGATGGCCAATGGAATTTGGTGCTAGGTCTTTCCCTTTAGGTTTTACCCCAACAATGTTTTCATTAGTTTCGCTCACTCTCGAAATCAAGCATTTTACAGCAGGTTGGAGCAGCCTGTATCTCAGCACAGGAATAAGGTAGGGAAGAATTCTAAGGATCATTTTGACTGCCTCCAGAAGTTAGATCAGATGGCCAATTGAATTTGGTGCTAGGTCTTTCCCTTTAGGTTTTACCCCAACAATGTTTTCATTAGTTTCGCTCACTCTCGAAATCAAGCATTTTACAGCAGGTTGGAGCAGCCTGTATATCAGCACAGGAATAAGGTAGGGAAGAATTCAAATACTCATTTTGACTGCCTCCAGAAGTTAGATCAGATGGCCAATGCAATTTGGTGCTAGGCCTTTCCCTTTAGGTTTTACCCCAACAATGTTTTCATTAGTTTCGCTCACTCTCGAAATCAAGCATTTTACAGCAGGTTGGAGCAGCCTGTATCTCAGCACAGGAATAAGGTAGGGAAGAATTCAAATACTCATTTTGACTGCCTCCAGAAGTTAGATCAGATGGCCAATGGAATTTGGTGCTAGGTCTTTCCCTTTAGGTTTTACCCCAACAATGTTTTCATTAGTTTCGCTCACTCTCGAAATCAAGCATTTTACAGCAGGTTGGAGCAGCCTGTATCTCAGCACAGGAATAAGGTAGGGAAGAATTCTAAGGATCATTTTGACTGCCTCCAGAAGTTAGATCAGATGGCAAATTGGATTTGGTGCTAGGTCTTTCCCTTTAGGTTTTACCCCAACAATGTTTTCATTAGTTTCGCTCACTCTCGAAATCAAGCATTTTACAGCAGGTTGGAGCAGCCTGTATCTCAGCACAGGAATAAGGTAGGGAAGAATTCTAAGGATCATTTTGACTGCCTCCAGAAGTTAGATCAGATGGCAAATTGGATTTGGTGCTAGGTCTTTCCCTTTAGGTTTTACCCCAACAATGTTTTCATTAGTTTCGCTCACTCTCGAAATCAAGCATTTTACAGCAGGTTGGAGCAGCCTGTATCTCAGCACAGGAATAAGGTAGGGAAGAATTCAAATACTCATTTTGACTGCCTCCAGAAGTTAGATCAGATGGCCAATGCAATTTGGTGCTAGGCCTTTCCCTTTAGGTTTTACCCCAACAATGTTTTCATTAGTTTCGCTCACTCTCGAAATCAAGCATTTTACAGCAGGTTGGAGCAGCCTGTATCTCAGCACAGGAATAAGGTAGGGAAGAATTCAAATACTCATTTTGACTGCCTCCAGAAGTTAGATCAGATGGCCAATGGAATTTGGTGCTAGGTCTTTCCCTTTAGGTTTTACCCCAACAATGTTTTCATTAGTTTCGCTCACTCTCGAAATCAAGCATTTTACAGCAGGTTGGAGCAGCCTGTATCTCAGCACAGGAATAAGGTAGGGAAGAATTCTAAGGATCATTTTGACTGCCTCCAGAAGTTAGATCAGATGGCAAATTGGATTTGGTGCTAGGTCTTTCCCTTTAGGTTTTACCCCAACAATGTTTTCATTAGTTTCGCTCACTCTCGAAATCAAGCATTTTACAGCAGGTTGGAGCAGCCTGTATCTCAGCACAGGAATAAGGTAGGGAAGAATTCAAATACTCATTTTGACTGCCTCCAGAAGTTAGATCAGATGGCCAATGCAATTTGGTGCTAGGTCTTTCCCTTTAGGTTTTACCCCAACAATGTTTTCATTAGTTTCGCTCACTCTCGAAATCAAGCATTTTACAGCAGGTTGGAGCAGCCTGTATCTCAGCACAGGAATAAGGTAGGGAAGAATTCAAATACTCATTTTGACTGCCTCCAGAAGTTAGATCAGATGGCCAATGGAATTTGGTGCTAGGTCTTTCCCTTTAGGTTTTACCCCAACAATGTTTTCATTAGTTTCGCTCACTCTCGAAATCAAGCATTTTACAGCAGGTTGGAGCAGCCTGTATCTCAGCACAGGAATAAGGTAGGGAAGAATTCTAAGGATCATTTTGACTGCCTCCAGAAGTTAGATCAGATGGCCAATTGAATTTGGTGCTAGGTCTTTCCCTTTAGGTTTTACCCCAACAATGTTTTCATTAGTTTCGCTCACTCTCGAAATCAAGCATTTTACAGCAGGTTGGAGCAGCCTGTATCTCAGCACAGGAATAAGGTAGGGAAGAATTCAAATACTCATTTTGACTGCCTCCAGAAGTTAGATCAGATGGCCAATGCAATTTGGTGCTAGGCCTTTCCCTTTAGGTTTTACCCCAACAATGTTTTCATTAGTTTCGCTCACTCTCGAAATCAAGCATTTTACAGCAGGTTGGAGCAGCCTGTATCTCAGCACAGGAATAAGGTAGGGAAGAATTCAAATACTCATTTTGACTGCCTCCAGAAGTTAGATCAGATGGCAAATTGGATTTGGTGCTAGGTCTTTCCCTTTAGGTTTTACCCCAACAATGTTTTCATTAGTTTCGCTCACTCTCGAAATCAAGCATTTTACAGCAGGTTGGAGCAGCCTGTATCTCAGCACAGGAATAAGGTAGGGAAGAATTCTAAGGATCATTTTTGACTGCCTCCAGAAGTTAGATCAGATGGCAAATTGGATTTGGTGCTAGGTCTTTCCCTTTAGGTTTTACCCCAACAATGTTTTCATTAGTTTCGCTCACTCTCGAAATCAAGCATTTTACAGCAGGTTGGAGCAGCCTGTATCTCAGCACAGGAATAAGGTAGGGAAGAATTCTAAGGATCATTTTGACTGCCTCCAGAAGTTAGATCAGATGGCAAATTGGATTTGGTGCTAGGTCTTTCCCTTTAGGTTTTACCCCAACAATGTTTTCATTAGTTTCGCTCACTCTCGAAATCAAGCATTTTACAGCAGGTTGGAGCAGCCTGTATCTCAGCACAGGAATAAGGTAGGGAAGAATTCTAAGGATCATTTTGACTGCCTCCAGAGGTTAGATCAGATGGCAAATTGGATTTGGTGCTAGGTCTTTCCCTTTAGGTTTTACCCCAACAATGTTTTGATTAGTTTCGCTCACTCTCGAAATCAAGCATTTTACAGCAGGTTGGAGCAGCCTGTATCTCAGCACAGGAATAAGGTAGGGAAGAATTCAAATACTCATTTTGACTGCCTCCAGAAGTTAGATCAGATGGCAAATTGGATTTGGTGCTAGGTCTTTCCCTTTAGGTTTTACCCCAACAATGTTTTCATTAGTTTCGCTCACTCTCGAAATCAAGCATTTTACAGCAGGTTGGAGCAGCCTGTATCTCAGCACAGGAATAAGGTAGGGAAGAATTCTAAGGATCATTTTGACTGCCTCCAGAAGTTAGATCAGATGGCAAATTGGATTTGGTGCTAGGTCTTTCCCTTTAGGTTTTACCCCAACAATGTTTTCATTAGTTTCGCTCACTCTCGAAATCAAGCATTTTACAGCAGGTTGGAGCAGCCTGTATCTCAGCACAGGAATAAGGTAGGGAAGAATTCTAAGGATCATTTTGACTGCCTCCAGAAGTTAGATCAGATGGCAAATTGGATTTGGTGCTAGGTCCTTTCCCTTTAGGTTTTTACCCCAACAATGTTTTCATTAGTTTCGCTCACTCTCGAAATCAAGCATTTTACAGCAGGTTGGAGCAGCCTGTATCTCAGCACAGGAATAAGGTAGGGAAGAATTCTAAGGATCATTTTGACTGCCTCCAGAAGTTAGATCAGATGGCAAATTGGATTTGGTGCTAGGTCTTTCCCTTTAGGTTTTACCCCAACAATGTTTTCATTAGTTTCGCTCACTCTCGAAATCAAGCATTTTACAGCAGGTTGGAGCAGCCTGTATCTCAGCACAGGAATAAGGTAGGGAAGAATTCTAAGGATCATTTTGACTGCCTCCAGAAGTTAGATCAGATGGCAAATTGGATTTGGTGCTAGGTCTTTCCCTTTAGGTTTTACCCCAACAATGTTTTCATTAGTTTCGCTCACTCTCGAAATCAAGCATTTTACAGCAGGTTGGAGCAGCCTGTATCTCAGCACAGGAATAAGGTAGGGAAGAATTCTAAGGATCATTTTGACTGCCTCCAGAAGTTAGATCAGATGGCAAATTGGATTTGGTGCTAGGTCTTTCCCTTTAGGTTTTACCCCAACAATGTTTTCATTAGTTTCGCTCACTCTCAAAATCAAGCATTTTACAGCAGGTTGGAGCAGCCTGTATCTCAGCACAGGAATAAGGTAGGGAAGAATTCTAAGGATCATTTTGACTGCCTCCAGAAGTTAGATCAGATGGCAAATTGGATTTGGTGCTAGGTCTTTCCCTTTAGGTTTTACCCCAACAATGTTTTCATTAGTTTCGCTCACTCTCGAAATCAAGCATTTTACAGCAGGTTGGAGCAGCCTGTATCTCAGCACAGGAATAAGGTAGGGAAGAGTTCTAAGGATCATTTTGACTGCCTCCAGAAGTTAGATCAGATGGCAAATTGGATTTGGTGCTAGGTCTTTCCCTTTAGGTTTTACCCCAACAATGTTTTCATTAGTTTCGCTCACTCTCGAAATCAAGCATTTTACAGCAGGTTGGAGCAGCCTGTATCTCAGCACAGGAATAAGGTAGGGAAGAATTCAAATACTCATTTTGACTGCCTCCAGAAGTTAGATCAGATGGCAAATTGGATTTGGTGCTAGGTCTTTCCCTTTAGGTTTTACCCCAACAATGTTTTCATTAGTTTCGCTCACTCTCGAAATCAAGCATTTTACAGCAGGTTGGAGCAGCCTGTATCTCAGCACAGGAATAAGGTAGGGAAGAGTTCTAAGGATCATTTTGACTGCCTCCAGACGTTAGATCTGATGGCAAATTGGATTTGGTGCTAGGTCTTTCCCTTTAGGTTTTACCCCAACAATGTTTTCATTAGTTTCGCTCACTCTCGAAATCAAGCATTTTACAGCAGGTTGGAGCAGCCTGTATCTCAGCACAGGAATAAGGTAGGGAAGAATTCAAATACTCATTTTGACTGCCTCCAGAAGTTAGATCAGATGGCCAATGCAATTTGGTGCTAGGCCTTTCCCTTTAGGTTTTACCCCAACAATGTTTTCATTAGTTTCGCTCACTCTCGAAATCAAGCATTTTACAGCAGGTTGGAGCAGCCTGTATCTCAGCACAGGAATAAGGTAGGGAAGAATTCAAATACTCATTTTGACTGCCTCCAGAAGTTAGATCAGATGGCCAATGGAATTTGGTGCTAGGTCTTTCCCTTTAGGTTTTACCCCAACAATGTTTTCATTAGTTTCGCTCACTCTCGAAATCAAGCATTTTACAGCAGGTTGGAGCAGCCTGTATCTCAGCACAGGAATAAGGTAGGGAAGAATTCTAAGGATCATTTTGACTGCCTCCAGAAGTTAGATCAGATGGCAAATTGGATTTGGTGCTAGGTCTTTCCCTTTAGGTTTTACCCCAACAATGTTTTCATTAGTTTCGCTCACTCTCGAAATCAAGCATTTTACAGCAGGTTGGAGCAGCCTGTATCTCAGCACAGGAATAAGGTAGGGAAGAATTCTAAGGATCATTTTGACTGCCTCCAGAAGTTAGATCAGATGGCAAATTGGATTTGGTGCTAGGTCTTTCCCTTTAGGTTTTACCCCAACAATGTTTTCATTAGTTTCGCTCACTCTCGAAATCAAGCATTTTACAGCAGGTTGGAGCAGCCTGTATCTCAGCACAGGAATAAGGTAGGGAAGAATTCAAATACTCATTTTGACTGCCTCCAGAAGTTAGATCAGATGGCAAATTGGATTTGGTGCTAGGTCTTTCCCTTTAGGTTTTACCCCAACAATGTTTTCATTAGTTTCGCTCACTCTCGAAATCAAGCATTTTACAGCAGGTTGGAGCAGCCTGTATCTCAGCACAGGAATAAGGTAGGGAAGAATTCTAAGGATCATTTTGACTGCCTCCAGAAGTTAGATCAGATGGCAAATTGGATTTGGTGCTAGGTCTTTCCCTTTAGGTTTTACCCCAACAATGTTTTCATTAGTTTCGCTCACTCTCGAAATCAAGCATTTTACAGCAGGTTGGAGCAGCCTGTATCTCAGCACAGGAATAAGGTAGGGAAGAATTCAAATACTCATTTTGACTGCCTCCAGAAGTTAGATCAGATGGCAAATTGGATTTGGTGCTAGGTCTTTCCCTTTAGGTTTTACCCCAACAATGTTTTCATTAGTTTCGCTCACTCTCGAAATCAAGCATTTTACAGCAGGTTGGAGCAGCCTGTATCTCAGCACAGGAATAAGGTAGGGAAGAATTCTAAGGATCATTTTGACTGCCTCCAGAAGTTAGATCAGATGGCAAATTGGATTTGGTGCTAGGTCTTTCCCTTTAGGTTTTACCCCAACAATGTTTTCATTAGTTTCGCTCACTCTCGAAATCAAGCATTTTACAGCAGGTTGGAGCAGCCTGTATCTCAGCACAGGAATAAGGTAGGGAAGAATTCAAATACTCATTTTGACTGCCTCCAGAAGTTAGATCAGATGGCCAATGGAATTTGGTGCTAGGTCTTTCCCTTTAGGTTTTACCCCAACAATGTTTTCATTAGTTTCGCTCACTCTCGAAATCAAGCATTTTACAGCAGGTTGGAGCAGCCTGTATCTCAGCACAGGAATAAGGTAGGGAAGAATTCTAAGGATCATTTTGACTGCCTCCAGAAGTTAGATCAGATGGCCAATTGAATTTGGTGCTAGGTCTTTCCCTTTAGGTTTTACCCCAACAATGTTTTCATTAGTTTCGCTCACTCTCGAAATCAAGCATTTTACAGCAGGTTGGAGCAGCCTGTATCTCAGCACAGGAATAAGGTAGGGAAGAATTCAAATACTCATTTTGACTGCCTCCAGAAGTTAGATCAGATGGCAAATTGGATTTGGTGCTAGGCCTTTCCCTTTAGGTTTTACCCCAACAATGTTTTCATTAGTTTCGCTCACTCTCGAAATCAAGCATTTTACAGCAGGTTGGAGCAGCCTGTATCTCAGCACAGGAATAAGGTAGGGAAGAATTCTAAGGATCATTTTGACTGCCTCCAGAAGTTAGATCAGATGGCAAATTGGATTTGGTGCTAGGTCTTTCCCTTTAGGTTTTACCCCAACAATGTTTTCATTAGTTTCGCTCACTCTCGAAATCAAGCATTTTACAGCAGGTTGGAGCAGCCTGTATCTCAGCACAGGAATAAGGTAGGGAAGAATTCTAAGGATCATTTTGACTGCCTCCAGAAGTTAGATCAGATGGCCAATGCAATTTGGTGCTAGGTCTTTCCCTTTAGGTTCTACCCCAACAATGTTTTCATTAGTTTCGCTCACTCTCGAAATCAAGCATTTTACAGCAGGTTGGAGCAGCCTGTATCTCAGCACAGGAATAAGGTAGGGAAGAATTCTAAGGATCATTTTGACTGCCTCCAGAAGTTAGATCAGATGGCAAATTGGATTTGGTGCTAGGTCTTTCCCTTTAGGTTTTACCCCAACAATGTTTTCATTAGTTTCGCTCACTCTCGAAATCAAGCATTTTACAGCAGGTTGGAGCAGCCTGTATCTCAGCACAGGAATAAGGTAGGGAAGAATTCAAATACTCATTTTGACTGCCTCCAGAAGTTAGATCAGATGGCCAATGCAATTTGGTGCTAGGCCTTTCCCTTTAGGTTTTACCCCAACAATGTTTTCATTAGTTTCGCTCACTCTCGAAATCAAGCATTTTACAGCAGGTTGGAGCAGCCTGTATCTCAGCACAGGAATAAGGTAGGGAAGAATTCAAATACTCATTATGACTGCCTCCAGAAGTTAGATCAGATGGCCAATGCAATTTGGTGCTAGGTCTTTCCCTTTAGGTTTTAGCCCAACAATGTTTTCATTAGTTTCGCTCACTCTCGAAATCAAGCATTTTACAGCAGGTTGGAGCAGCCTGTATCTCAGCACAGGAATAAGGTAGGGAAGAATTCTAAGGATCATTTTGACTGCCTCCAGAAGTTAGATCAGATGGCAAATTGGATTTGGTGCTAGGTCTTTCCCTTTAGGTTTTACCCCAACAATGTTTTCATTAGTTTCGCTCACTCTCAAAATCAAGCATTTTACAGCAGGTTGGAGCAGCCTGTATCTCAGCACAGGAATAAGGTAGGGAAGAATTCTAAGGATCATTTTGACTGCCTCCAGAAGTTAGATCAGATGGCAAATTGGATTTGGTGCTAGGTCTTTCCCTTTAGGTTTTAGCCCAACAATGTTTTCATTAGTTTCGCTCACTCTCGAAATCAAGCATTTTACAGCAGGTTGGAGCAGCCTGTATCTCAGCACAGGAATAAGGTAGGGGAGAATTCAAATACTCATTTTGACTGCCTCCAGAAGTTAGATCAGATGGCAAATTGGATTTGGTGCTAGGTCTTTCCCTTTAGGTTTTACCCCAACAATGTTTTCATTAGTTTCGCTCACTCTCGAAATCAAGCATTTTACAGCAGGTTGGAGCAGCCTGTATCTCAGCACAGGAATAAGGTAGGGAAGAATTCAAATACTCATTTTGACTGCCTCCAGAAGTTAGATCAGATGGCAAATTGGATTTGGTGCTAGGTCTTTCCCTTTAGGTTTTACCCCAACAATGTTTTCATTAGTTTCGCTCACTCTCGAAATCAAGCATTTTACAGCAGGTTGGAGCAGCCTGTATCTCAGCACAGGAATAAGGTAGGGAAGAGTTCTAAGGATCATTTTGACTGCCTCCAGAAGTTAGATCAGATGGCAAATTGGATTTGGTGCTAGGTCTTTCCCTTTAGGTTTTACCCCAACAATGTTTTCATTAGTTTCGCTCACTCTCGAAATCAAGCATTTTACAGCAGGTTGGAGCAGCCTGTATCTCAGCACAGGAATAAGGTAGGGAAGAATTCAAATACTCATTTTGACTGCCTCCAGAAGTTAGATCAGATGGCCAATGCAATTTGGTGCTAGGCCTTTCCCTTTAGGTTTTACCCCAACAATGTTTTCATTAGTTTCGCTCACTCTCGAAATCAAGCATTTTACAGCAGGTTGGAGCAGCCTGTATCTCAGCACAGGAATAAGGTAGGGAAGAATTCAAATACTCATTTTGACTGCCTCCAGAAGTTAGATCAGATGGCCAATGGAATTTGGTGCTAGGTCTTTCCCTTTAGGTTTTACCCCAACAATGTTTTCATTAGTTTCGCTCACTCTCGAAATCAAGCATTTTACAGCAGGTTGGAGCAGCCTGTATCTCAGCACAGGAATAAGGTAGGGAAGAATTCTAAGGATCATTTTGACTGCCTCCAGAAGTTAGATCAGATGGCAAATTGGATTTGGTGCTAGGTCTTTCCCTTTAGGTTTTACCCCAACAATGTTTTCATTAGTTTCGCTCACTCTCGAAATCAAGCATTTTACAGCAGGTTGGAGCAGCCTGTATCTCAGCACAGGAATAAGGTAGGGAAGAATTCAAATACTCATTTTGACTGCCTCCAGAAGTTAGATCAGATGGCAAATTGGATTTGGTGCTAGGTCTTTCCCTTTAGGTTTTACCCCAACAATGTTTTCATTAGTTTCGCTCACTCTCGAAATCAAGCATTTTACAGCAGGTTGGAGCAGCCTGTATCTCAGCACAGGAATAAGGTAGGGAAGAGTTCTAAGGATCATTTTGACTGCCTCCAGAAGTTAGATCAGATGGCAAATTGGATTTGGTGCTAGGTCTTTCCCTTTAGGTTTTACCCCAACAATGTTTTCATTAGTTTCGCTCACTCTCGAAATCAAGCATTTTACAGCAGGTTGGAGCAGCCTGTATCTCAGCACAGGAATAAGGTAGGGAAGAATTCAAATACTCATTTTGACTGCCTCCAGAAGTTAGATCAGATGGCCAATGCAATTTGGTGCTAGGCCTTTCCCTTTAGGTTTTACCCCAACAATGTTTTCATTAGTTTCGCTCACTCTCGAAATCAAGCATTTTACAGCAGGTTGGAGCAGCCTGTATCTCAGCACAGGAATAAGGTAGGGAAGAATTCTAAGGATCATTTTGACTGCCTCCAGAAGTTAGATCAGATGGCCAATGGAATTTGGTGCTAGGTCTTTCCCTTTAGGTTTTACCCCAACAATGTTTTCATTAGTTTCGCTCACTCTCGAAATCAAGCATTTTACAGCAGGTTGGAGCAGCCTGTATCTCAGCACAGGAATAAGGTAGGGAAGAATTCTAAGGATCATTTTGACTGCCTCCAGAAGTTAGATCAGATGGCAAATTGGATTTGGTGCTAGGTCTTTCCCTTTAGGTTTTACCCCAACAATGTTTTCATTAGTTTCGCTCACTCTCGAAATCAAGCATTTTACAGCAGGTTGGAGCAGCCTGTATCACAGCACAGGATTAAGGTAGGGAAGAATTCTAAGGATCATTTTGACTGCCTCCAGAAGTTAGATCAGATGGCAAATTGGATTTGGTGCTAGGTCTTTCCCTTTAGGTTTTACCCCAACAATGTTTTCATTAGTTTCGCTCACTCTCGAAATCGAGCATTTTACAGCAGGTTGGAGCAGCCTGTATCTCAGCACAGGAATAAGGTAGGGAAGAATTCTAAGGATCATTTTGACTGCCTCCAGAAGTTAGATCAGATGGCAAATTGGATTTGGTGCTAGGTCTTTCCCTTTAGGTTTTACCCCAACAATGTTTTCATTAGTTTCGCTCACTCTCGAAATCAAGCATTTTACAGCAGGTTGGAGCAGCCTGTATCTCAGCACAGGAATAAGGTAGGGAAGAATTCTAAGGATCATTTTGACTGCCTCCAGAAGTTAGATCAGATGGCAAATTGGATTTGGTGCTAGGTCTTTCCCTTTAGGTTTTACCCCAACAATGTTTTCATTAGTTTCGCTCACTCTCGAAATCAAGCATTTTACAGCAGGTTGGAGCAGCCTGTATCTCAGCACAGGAATAAGGTAGGGAAGAATTCAAATACTCATTTTGACTGCCTCCAGAAGTTAGATCAGATGGCAAATTGGATTTGGTGCTAGGTCTTTCCCTTTAGGTTTTACCCCAACAATGTTTTCATTAGTTTCGCTCACTCTCGAAATCAAGCATTTTACAGCAGGTTGGAGCAGCCTGTATCTCAGCACAGGAATAAGGTAGGGAAGAGTTCTAAGGATCATTTTGACTGCCTCCAGAAGTTAGATCAGATGGCAAATTGGATTTGGTGCTAGGTCTTTCCCTTTAGGTTTTACCCCAACAATGTTTTCATTAGTTTCGCTCACTCTCGAAATCAAGCATTTTACAGCAGGTTGGAGCAGCCTGTATCTCAGCACAGGAATAAGGTAGGGAAGAATTCAAATACTCATTTTGACTGCCTCCAGAAGTTAGATCAGATGGCCAATGCAATTTGGTGCTAGGCCTTTCCCTTTAGGTTTTACCCCAACAATGTTTTCATTAGTTTCGCTCACTCTCGAAATCAAGCATTTTACAGCAGGTTGGAGCAGCCTGTATCTCAGCACAGGAATAAGGTAGGGAAGAATTCAAATACTCATTTTGACTGCCTCTAGAAGTTAGATCAGATGGCCAATGGAATTTGGTGCTAGGTCTTTCCCTTTAGGTTTTACCCCAACAATGTTTTCATTAGTTTCGCTCACTCTCGAAATCAAGCATTTTACAGCAGGTTGGAGCAGCCTGTATCTCAGCACAGGAATAAGGTAGGGAAGAATTCTAAGGATCATTTTGACTGCCTCCAGAAGTTAGATCAGATGGCAAATTGGATTTGGTGCTAGGTCTTTCCCTTTAGGTTTTACCCCAACAATGTTTTCATTAGTTTCGCTCACTCTCGAAATCAAGCATTTTACAGCAGGTTGGAGCAGCCTGTATCTCAGCACAGGAATAAGGTAGGGAAGAATTCTAAGGATCATTTTGACTGCCTCCAGAAGTTAGATCAGATGGCAAATTGGATTTGGTGCTAGGTCTTTCCCTTTAGGTTTTACCCCAACAATGTTTTCATTAGTTTCGCTCACTCTCGAAATCAAGCATTTTACAGCAGGTTGGAGCAGCCTGTATCTCAGCACAGGAATAAGGTAGGGAAGAATTCAAATACTCATTTTGACTGCCTCCAGAAGTTAGATCAGATGGCAAATTGGATTTGGTGCTAGGTCTTTCCCTTTAGGTTTTACCCCAACAATGTTTTCATTAGTTTCGCTCACTCTCGAAATCAAGCATTTTACAGCAGGTTGGAGCAGCCTGTATCTCAGCACAGGAATAAGGTAGGGAAGAATTCTAAGGATCATTTTGACTGCCTCCAGAAGTTAGATCAGATGGCAAATTGGATTTGGTGCTAGGTCTTTCCCTTTAGGTTTTACCCCAACAATGTTTTCATTAGTTTCGCTCACTCTCGAAATCAAGCATTTTACAGCAGGTTGGAGCAGCCTGTATCTCAGCACAGGAATAAGGTAGGGAAGAATTCTAAGGATCATTTTGACTGCCTCCAGAAGTTAGATCAGATGGCAAATTGGATTTGGTGCTAGGTCTTTCCCTTTAGGTTTTACCCCAACAATGTTTTCATTAGTTTCGCTCACTCTCGAAATCAAGCATTTTACAGCAGGTTGGAGCAGCCTGTATCTCAGCACAGGAATAAGGTAGGGAAGAATTCAAATACTCATTTTGACTGCCTCCAGAAGTTAGATCAGATGGCCAATGGAATTTGGTGCTAGGTCTTTCCCTTTAGGTTTTACCCCAACAATGTTTTCATTAGTTTCGCTCACTCTCGAAATCAAGCATTTTACAGCAGGTTGGAGCAGCCTGTATCTCAGCACAGGAATAAGGTAGGGAAGAATTCTAAGGATCATTTTGACTGCCTCCAGAAGTTAGATCAGATGGCCAATTGAATTTGGTGCTAGGTCTTTCCCTTTAGGTTTTACCCCAACAATGTTTTCATTAGTTTCGCTCACTCTCGAAATCAAGCATTTTACAGCAGGTTGGAGCAGCCTGTATCTCAGCACAGGAATAAGGTAGGGAAGAATTCAAATACTCATTTTGACTGCCTCCAGAAGTTAGATCAGATGGCAAATTGGATTTGGTGCTAGGCCTTTCCCTTTAGGTTTTACCCCAACAATGTTTTCATTAGTTTCGCTCACTCTCGAAATCAAGCATTTTACAGCAGGTTGGAGCAGCCTGTATCTCAGCACAGGAATAAGGTAGGGAAGAATTCTAAGGATCATTTTGACTGCCTCCAGAAGTTAGATCAGATGGCAAATTGGATTTGGTGCTAGGTCTTTCCCTTTAGGTTTTACCCCAACAATGTTTTCATTAGTTTCGCTCACTCTCGAAATCAAGCATTTTACAGCAGGTTGGAGCAGCCTGTATCTCAGCACAGGAATAAGGTAGGGAAGAATTCAAATACTCATTTTGACTGCCTCCAGAAGTTAGATCAGATGGCAAATTGGATTTGGTGCTAGGTCTTTCCCTTTAGGTTCTACCCCAACAATGTTTTCATTAGTTTCGCTCACTCTCGAAATCAAGCATTTTACAGCAGGTTGGAGCAGCCTGTATCTCAGCACAGGAATAAGGTAGGGAAGAATTCTAAGGATCATTTTGACTGCCTCCAGAAGTTAGATCAGATGGCAAATTGGATTTGGTGCTAGGTCTTTCCCTTTAGGTTTTACCCCAACAATGTTTTCATTAGTTTCGCTCACTCTCGAAATCAAGCATTTTACAGCAGGTTGGAGCAGCCTGTATCTCAGCACAGGAATAAGGTAGGGAAGAATTCAAATACTCATTTTGACTGCCTCCAGAAGTTAGATCAGATGGCCAATGCAATTTGGTGCTAGGCCTTTCCCTTTAGGTTTTACCCCAACAATGTTTTCATTAGTTTCGCTCACTCTCGAAATCAAGCATTTTACAGCAGGTTGGAGCAGCCTGTATCTCAGCACAGGAATAAGGTAGGGAAGAATTCAAATACTCATTATGACTGCCTCCAGAAGTTAGATCAGATGGCCAATGCAATTTGGTGCTAGGTCTTTCCCTTTAGGTTTTACCCCAACAATGTTTTCATTAGTTTCGCTCACTCTCGAAATCAAGCATTTTACAGCAGGTTGGAGCAGCCTGTATCTCAGCACAGGAATAAGGTAGGGAAGAATTCTAAGGATCATTTTGACTGCCTCCAGAAGTTAGATCAGATGGCAAATTGGATTTGGTGCTAGGTCTTTCCCTTTAGGTTTTACCCCAACAATGTTTTCATTAGTTTCGCTCACTCTCGAAATCAAGCATTTTACAGCAGGTTGGAGCAGCCTGTATCTCAGCACAGGAATAAGGTAGGGAAGAATTCAAATACTCATTTTGACTGCCTCCAGAAGTTAGATCAGATGGCCAATGCAATTTGGTGCTAGGTCTTTCCCTTTAGGTTTTACCCCAACAATGTTTTCATTAGTTTCGCTCACTCTCGAAATCAAGCATTTTACAGCAGGTTGGAGCAGCCTGTATCTCAGCACAGGAATAAGGTAGGGAAGAATTCAAATACTCATTTTGACTGCCTCCAGAAGTTAGATCAGATGGCCAATGGAATTTGGTGCTAGGTCTTTCCCTTTAGGTTTTACCCCAACAATGTTTTCATTAGTTTCGCTCACTCTCGAAATCAAGCATTTTACAGCAGGTTGGAGCAGCCTGTATCTCAGCACAGGAATAAGGTAGGGAAGAATTCTAAGGATCATTTTGACTGCCTCCAGAAGTTAGATCAGATGGCCAATTGAATTTGGTGCTAGGTCTTTCCCTTTAGGTTTTACCCCAACAATGTTTTCATTAGTTTCGCTCACTCTCGAAATCAAGCATTTTACAGCAGGTTGGAGCAGCCTGTATCTCAGCACAGGAATAAGGTAGGGAAGAATTCAAATACTCATTTTGACTGCCTCCAGAAGTTAGATCAGATGGCCAATGCAATTTGGTGCTAGGCCTTTCCCTTTAGGTTTTACCCCAACAATGTTTTCATTAGTTTCGCTCACTCTCGAAATCAAGCATTTTACAGCAGGTTGGAGCAGCCTGTATCTCAGCACAGGAATAAGGTAGGGAAGAATTCAAATACTCATTTTGACTGCCTCCAGAAGTTAGATCAGATGGCAAATTGGATTTGGTGCTAGGTCTTTCCCTTTAGGTTTTACCCCAACAATGTTTTCATTAGTTTCGCTCACTCTCGAAATCAAGCATTTTACAGCAGGTTGGAGCAGCCTGTATCTCAGCACAGGAATAAGGTAGGGAAGAATTCTAAGGATCATTTTGACTGCCTCCAGAAGTTAGATCAGATGGCAAATTGGATTTGGTGCTAGGTCTTTCCCTTTAGGTTTTACCCCAACAATGTTTTCATTAGTTTCGCTCACTCTCGAAATCAAGCATTTTACAGCAGGTTGGAGCAGCCTGTATCTCAGCACAGGAATAAGGTAGGGAAGAATTCTAAGGATCATTTTGACTGCCTCCAGAAGTTAGATCAGATGGCAAATTGGATTTGGTGCTAGGTCTTTCCCTTTAGGTTTTACCCCAACAATGTTTTCATTAGTTTCGCTCACTCTCGAAATCAAGCATTTTACAGCAGGTTGGAGCAGCCTGTATCTCAGCACAGGAATAAGGTAGGGAAGAATTCTAAGGATCATTTTGACTGCCTCCAGAAGTTAGATCAGATGGCAAATTGGATTTGGTGCTAGGTCTTTCCCTTTAGGTTTTACCCCAACAATGTTTTCATTAGTTTCGCTCACTCTCGAAATCAAGCATTTTACAGCAGGTTGGAGCAGCCTGTATCTCAGCACAGGAATAAGGTAGGGAAGAATTCAAATACTCATTTTGACTGCCTCCAGAAGTTAGATCAGATGGCAAATTGGATTTGGTGCTAGGTCTTTCCCTTTAGGTTTTACCCCAACAATGTTTTCATTAGTTTCGCTCACTCTCGAAATCAAGCATTTTACAGCAGGTTGGAGCAGCCTGTATCTCAGCACAGGAATAAGGTAGGGAAGAATTCTAAGGATCATTTTGACTGCCTCCAGAAGTTAGATCAGATGGCAAATTGGATTTGGTGCTAGGTCTTTCCCTTTAGGTTTTACCCCAACAATGTTTTCATTAGTTTCGCTCACTCTCGAAATCAAGCATTTTACAGCAGGTTGGAGCAGCCTGTATCTCAGCACAGGAATAAGGTAGGGAAGAATTCTAAGGATCATTTTGACTGCCTCCAGAAGTTAGATCAGATGGCAAATTGGATTTGGTGCTAGGTCTTTCCCTTTAGGTTTTACCCCAACAATGTTTTCATTAGTTTCGCTCACTCTCGAAATCAAGCATTTTACAGCAGGTTGGAGCAGCCTGTATCTCAGCACAGGAATAAGGTAGGGAAGAATTCTAAGGATCATTCTGACTGCCTCCAGAAGTTAGATCAGATGGCAAATTGGATTTGGTGCTCGGTCTTTCCCTTTAGGTTTTACCCCAACAATGTTTTCATTAGTTTCGCTCACTCTCGAAATCAAGCATTTTACAGCAGGTTGGAGCAGCCTGTATCTCAGCACAGGAATAAGGTAGGGAAGAGTTCTAAGGATCATTTTGACTGCCTCCAGAAGTTAGATCAGATGGCAAATTGGATTTGGTGCTAGGTCTTTCCCTTTAGGTTTTACCCCAACAATGTTTTCATTAGTTTCGCTCACTCTCGAAATCAAGCATTTTACAGCAGGTTGGAGCAGCCTGTATCTCAGCACAGGAATAAGGTAGGGAAGAATTCAAATACTCATTTTGACTGCCTCCAGAAGTTAGATCAGATGGCCAATGCAATTTGGTGCTAGGCCTTTCCCTTTAGGTTTTACCCCAACAATGTTTTCATTAGTTTCGCTCACTCTCGAAATCAAGCATTTTACAGCAGGTTGGAGCAGCCTGTATCTCAGCACAGGAATAAGGTAGGGAAGAATTCAAATACTCATTTTGACTGCCTCCAGAAGTTAGATCAGATGGCCAATGCAATTTGGTGCTAGGTCTTTCCCTTTAGGTTTTACCCCAACAATGTTTTCATTAGTTTCGCTCACTCTCGAAATCAAGCATTTTACAGCAGGTTGGAGCAGCCTGTATCTCAGCACAGGAATAAGGTAGGGAAGAATTCAAATACTCATTTTGACTGCCTCCAGAAGTTAGATCAGATGGCCAATGGAATTTGGTGCTAGGTCTTTCCCTTTAGGTTTTACCCCAACAATGTTTTCATTAGTTTCGCTCACTCTCGAAATCAAGCATTTTACAGCAGGTTGGAGCAGCCTGTATCTCAGCACAGGAATAAGGTAGGGAAGAATTCTAAGGATCATTTTGACTGCCTCCAGAAGTTAGATCAGATGGCAAATTGGATTTGGTGCTAGGTCTTTCCCTTTAGGTTTTACCCCAACAATGTTTTCATTAGTTTCGCTCACTCTCGAAATCAAGCATTTTACAGCAGGTTGGAGCAGCCTGTATCTCAGCACAGGAATAAGGTAGGGAAGAATTCTAAGGATCATTTTGACTGCCTCCAGAAGTTAGATCAGATGGCAAATTGGATTTGGTGCTAGGTCTTTCCCTTTAGGTTTTACCCCAACAATGTTTTCATTAGTTTCGCTCACTCTCGAAATCAAGCATTTTACAGCAGGTTGGAGCAGCCTGTATCTCAGCACAGGAATAAGGTAGGGAAGAATTCTAAGGATCATTTTGACTGCCTCCAGAAGTTAGATCAGATGGCAAATTGGATTTGGTGCTAGGTCTTTCCCTTTAGGTTTTACCCCAACAATGTTTTCATTAGTTTCGCTCACTCTCGAAATCAAGCATTTTACAGCAGGTTGGAGCAGCCTGTATCTCAGCACAGGAATAAGGTAGGGAAGAATTCTAAGGATCATTTTGACTGCCTCCAGAAGTTAGATCAGATGGCAAATTGGATTTGGTGCTAGGTCTTTCCCTTTAGGTTTTACCCCAACAATGTTTTCATTAGTTTCGCTCACTCTCGAAATCAAGCATTTTACAGCAGGTTGGAGCAGCCTGTATCTCAGCACAGGAATAAGGTAGGGAAGAATTCTAAGGATCATTTTGACTGCCTCCAGAAGTTAGATCAGATGGCAAATTGGATTTGGTGCTAGGTCTTTCCCTTTAGGTTTTACCCCAACAATGTTTTCATTAGTTTCGCTCACTCTCGAAATCAAGCATTTTACAGCAGGTTGGAGCAGCCTGTATCTCAGCACAGGAATAAGGTAGGGAAGAATTCTAAGGATCATTTTGACTGCCTCCAGAAGTTAGATCAGATGGCAAATTGGATTTGGTGCTAGGTCTTTCCCTTTAGGTTTTACCCCAACAATGTTTTCATTAGTTTCGCTCACTCTCGAAATCAAGCATTTTACAGCAGGTTGGAGCAGCCTGTATCTCAGCACAGGAATAAGGTAGGGAAGAATTCTAAGGATCATTTTGACTGCCTCCAGAAGTTAGATCAGATGGCAAATTGGATTTGGTGCTAGGTCTTTCCCTTTAGGTTTTACCCCAACAATGTTTTCATTAGTTTCGCTCACTCTCGAAATCAAGCATTTTACAGCAGGTTGGAGCAGCCTGTATCTCAGCACAGGAATAAGGTAGGGAAGAATTCTAAGGATCATTTTGACTGCCTCCAGAAGTTAGATCAGATGGCAAATTGGATTTGGTGCTAGGTCTTTCCCTTTAGGTTTTACCCCAACAATGTTTTCATTAGTTTCGCTCACTCTCGAAATCAAGCATTTTACAGCAGGTTGGAGCAGCCTGTATCTCAGCACAGGAATAAGGTAGGGAAGAGTTCTAAGGATCATTTTGACTGCCTCCAGAAGTTAGATCAGATGGCAAATTGGATTTGGTGCTAGGTCTTTCCCTTTAGGTTTTACCCCAACAATGTTTTCATTAGTTTCGCTCACTCTCGAAATCAAGCATTTTACAGCAGGTTGGAGCAGCCTGTATCTCAGCACAGGAATAAGGTAGGGAAGAATTCAAATACTCATTTTGACTGCCTCCAGAAGTTAGATCAGATGGCCAATGCAATTTGGTGCTAGGCCTTTCCCTTTAGGTTTTACCCCAACAATGTTTTCATTAGTTTCGCTCACTCTCGAAATCAAGCATTTTACAGCAGGTTGGAGCAGCCTGTATCTCAGCACAGGAATAAGGTAGGGAAGAATTCAAATACTCATTTTGACTGCCTCCAGAAGTTAGATCAGATGGCAAATTGGATTTGGTGCTAGGTCTTTCCCTTTAGGTTTTACCCCAACAATGTTTTCATTAGTTTCGCTCACTCTCGAAATCAAGCATTTTACAGCAGGTTGGAGCAGCCTGTATCTCAGCACAGGAATAAGGTAGGGAAGAATTCTAAGGATCATTTTGACTGCCTCCAGAAGTTAGATCAGATGGCAAATTGGATTTGGTGCTAGGTCTTTCCCTTTAGGTTTTACCCCAACAATGTTTTCATTAGTTTCGCTCACTCTCGAAATCAAGCATTTTACAGCAGGTTGGAGCAGCCTGTATCTCAGCACAGGAATAAGGTAGGGAAGAATTCTAAGGATCATTTTGACTGCCTCCAGAAGTTAGATCAGATGGCAAATTGGATTTGGTGCTAGGTCTTTCCCTTTAGGTTTTACCCCAACAATGTTTTCATTAGTTTCGCTCACTCTCGAAATCAAGCATTTTACAGCAGGTTGGAGCAGCCTGTATCTCAGCACAGGAATAAGGTAGGGAAGAATTCTAAGGATCATTTTGACTGCCTCCAGAAGTTAGATCAGATGGCAAATTGGATTTGGTGCTAGGTCTTTCCCTTTAGGTTTTACCCCAACAATGTTTTCATTAGTTTCGCTCACTCTCGAAATCAAGCATTTTACAGCAGGTTGGAGCAGCCTGTATCTCAGCACAGGAATAAGGTAGGGAAGAATTCTAAGGATCATTTTGACTGCCTCCAGAAGTTAGATCAGATGGCAAATTGGATTTGGTGCTAGGTCTTTCCCTTTAGGTTTTACCCCAACAATGTTTTCATTAGTTTCGCTCACTCTCGAAATCAAGCATTTTACAGCAGGTTGGAGCAGCCTGTATCTCAGCACAGGAATAAGGTAGGGAAGAGTTCTAAGGATCATTTTGACTGCCTCCAGAAGTTAGATCAGATGGCAAATTGGATTTGGTGCTAGGTCTTTCCCTTTAGGTTTTACCCCAACAATGTTTTCATTAGTTTCGCTCACTCTCGAAATCAAGCATTTTACAGCAGGTTGGAGCAGCCTGTATCTCAGCACAGGAATAAGGTAGGGAAGAATTCAAATACTCATTTTGACTGCCTCCAGAAGTTAGATCAGATGGCCAATGCAATTTGGTGCTAGGCCTTTCCCTTTAGGTTTTACCCCAACAATGTTTTCATTAGTTTCGCTCACTCTCGAAATCAAGCATTTTACAGCAGGTTGGAGCAGCCTGTATCTCAGCACAGGAATAAGGTAGGGAAGAATTCAAATACTCATTTTGACTGCCTCCAGAAGTTAGATCAGATGGCCAATGGAATTTGGTGCTAGGTCTTTCCCTTTAGGTTTTACCCCAACAATGTTTTCATTAGTTTCGCTCACTCTCGAAATCAAGCATTTTACAGCAGGTTGGAGCAGCCTGTATCTCAGCACAGGAATAAGGTAGGGAAGAATTCTAAGGATCATTTTGACTGCCTCCAGAAGTTAGATCAGATGGCAAATTGGATTTGGTGCTAGGTCTTTCCCTTTAGGTTTTACCCCAACAATGTTTTCATTAGTTTCGCTCACTCTCGAAATCAAGCATTTTACAGCAGGTTGGAGCAGCCTGTATCTCAGCACAGGAATAAGGTAGGGAAGAATTCTAAGGATCATTTTGACTGCCTCCAGAAGTTAGATCAGATGGCAAATTGGATTTGGTGCTAGGTCTTTCCCTTTAGGTTTTACCCCAACAATGTTTTCATTAGTTTCGCTCACTCTCGAAATCAAGCATTTTACAGCAGGTTGGAGCAGCCTGTATCTCAGCACAGGAATAAGGTAGGGAAGAATTCTAAGGATCATTTTGACTGCCTCCAGAAGTTAGATCAGATGGCAAATTGGATTTGGTGCTAGGTCTTTCCCTTTAGGTTTTACCCCAACAATGTTTTCATTAGTTTCGCTCACTCTCGAAATCAAGCATTTTACAGCAGGTTGGAGCAGCCTGTATCTCAGCACAGGAATAAGGTAGGGAAGAATTCAAATACTCATTTTGACTGCCTCCAGAAGTTAGATCAGATGGCCAATGCAATTTGGTGCTAGGTCTTTCCCTTTAGGTTTTACCCCAACAATGTTTTCATTAGTTTCGCTCACTCTCGAAATCAAGCATTTTACAGCAGGTTGGAGCAGCCTGTATCTCAGCACAGGAATAAGGTAGGGAAGAATTCAAATACTCATTTTGACTGCCTCCAGAAGTTAGATCAGATGGCCAATGGAATTTGGTGCTAGGTCTTTCCCTTTAGGTTTTACCCCAACAATGTTTTCATTAGTTTCGCTCACTCTCGAAATCAAGCATTTTACAGCAGGTTGGAGCAGCCTGTATCTCAGCACAGGAATAAGGTAGGGAAGAATTCTAATGATCATTTTGACTGCCTCCAGAAGTTAGATCAGATGGCCAATTGGATTTGGTGCTAGGTCTTTCCCTTTAGGTTTTACCCCAACAATGTTTTCATTAGTTTCGCTCACTCTCGAAATCAAGCATTTTACAGCAGGTTGGAGCAGCCTGTATCTCAGCACAGGAATAAGGTAGGGAAGAATTCAAATACTCATTTTGACTGCCTCCAGAAGTTAGATCAGATGGCCAATGGAATTTGGTGCTCGGCCTTTCCCTTTAGGTTTTACCCCAACAATGTTTTCATTAGTTTCGCTCACTCTCGAAATCAAGCATTTTACAGCAGGTTGGAGCAGCCTGTATCTCAGCACAGGAATAAGGTAGGGAAGAATTCAAATACTCATTTTGACTGCCTCCAGAAGTTAGATCAGATGGCAAATTGGATTTGGTGCTAGGTCTTTCCCTTTAGGTTTTACCCCAACAATGTTTTCATTAGTTTCGCTCACTCTCGAAATCAAGCATTTTACAGCAGGTTGGAGCAGCCTGTATCTCAGCACAGGAATAAGGTAGGGAAGAATTCTAAGGATCATTTTGACTGCCTCCAGAAGTTAGATCAGATGGCAAATTGGATTTGGTGCTAGGTCTTTCCCTTTAGGTTTTACCCCAACAATGTTTTCATTAGTTTCGCTCACTCTCGAAATCAAGCATTTTACAGCAGGTTGGAGCAGCCTGTATCTCAGCACAGGAATAAGGTAGGGAAGAATTCTAAGGATCATTTTGACTGCCTCCAGAAATTAGATCAGATGGCAAATTGGATTTGGTGCTAGGTCTTTCCCTTTAGGTTTTACCCCAACAATGTTTTCATTAGTTTCGCTCACTCTCGAAATCAAGCATTTTACAGCAGGTTGGAGCAGCCTGTATCTCAGCACAGGAATAAGGTAGGGAAGAATTCTAAGGATCATTTTGACTGCCTCCAGAAGTTAGATCAGATGGCAAATTGGATTTGGTGCTAGGTCTTTCCCTTTAGGTTTTACCCCAACAATGTTTTCATTAGTTTCGCTCACTCTCGAAATCAAGCATTTTACAGCAGGTTGGAGCAGCCTGTATCTCAGCACAGGAATAAGGTAGGGAAGAATTCTAAGGATCATTTTGACTGCCTCCAGAAGTTAGATCAGATGGCAAATTGGATTTGGTGCTAGGTCTTTCCCTTTAGGTTTTACCCCAACAATGTTTTCATTAGTTTCGCTCACTCTCGAAATCAAGCATTTTACAGCAGGTTGGAGCAGCCTGTATCTCAGCACAGGAATAAGGTAGGGAAGAATTCTAAGGATCATTTTGACTGCCTCCAGAAGTTAGATCAGATGGCAAATTGGATTTGGTGCTAGGTCTTTCCCTTTAGGTTTTACCCCAACAATGTTTTCATTAGTTTCGCTCACTCTCAAAATCAAGCATTTTACAGCAGGTTGGAGCAGCCTGTATCTCAGCACAGGAATAAGGTAGGGAAGAATTCTAAGGATCATTTTGACTGCCTCCAGAAGTTAGATCAGATGGCAAATTGGATTTGGTGCTAGGTCTTTCCCTTTAGGTTTTACCCCAACAATGTTTTCATTAGTTTCGCTCACTCTCGAAATCAAGCATTTTACAGCAGGTTGGAGCAGCCTGTATCTCAGCACAGGAATAAGGTAGGGAAGAATTCTAAGGATCATTTTGACTGCCTCCAGAAGTTAGATCAGATGGCAAATTGGATTTGGTGCTAGGTCTTTCCCTTTAGGTTTTACCCCAACAATGTTTTCATTAGTTTCGCTCACTCTCGAAATCAAGCATTTTACAGCAGGTTGGAGCAGCCTGTATCTCAGCACAGGAATAAGGTAGGGAAGAATTCTAAGGATCATTTTGACTGCCTCCAGAAGTTAGATCAGATGGCAAATTGGATTTGGTGCTAGGTCTTTCCCTTTAGGTTTTACCCCAACAATGTTTTCATTAGTTTCGCTCACTCTCGAAATCAAGCATTTTACAGCAGGTTGGAGCAGCCTGTATCTCAGCACAGGAATAAGGTAGGGAAGAATTCAAATACTCATTTTGACTGCCTCCAGAAGTTAGATCAGATGGCAAATTGGATTTGGTGCTAGGTCTTTCCCTTTAGGTTTTACCCCAACAATGTTTTCATTAGTTTCGCTCACTCTCGAAATCAAGCATTTTACAGCAGGTTGGAGCAGCCTGTATCTCAGCACAGGAATAAGGTAGGGAAGAATTCTAAGGATCATTTTAACTGCCTCCAGAAGTTAGATCAGATGGCAAATTGGATTTGGTGCTAGGTCTTTCCCTTTAGGTTTTACCCCAACAATGTTTTCATTAGTTTCGCTCACTCTCGAAATCAAGCATTTTACAGCAGGTTGGAGCAGCCTGTATCTCAGCACAGGAATAAGGTAGGGAAGAATTCTAAGGATCATTTTGACTGCCTCCAGAAGTTAGATCAGATGGCAAATTGGATTTGGTGCTAGGTCTTTCCCTTTAGGTTTTACCCCAACAATGTTTTCATTAGTTTCGCTCACTCTCGAAATCAAGCATTTTACAGCAGGTTGGAGCAGCCTGTATCTCAGCACAGGAATAAGGTAGGGAAGAATTCTAAGGATCATTTTGACTGCCTCCAGAAGTTGGATCAGATGGCAAATTGGATTTGGTGCTAGGTCTTTCCCTTTAGGTTTTACCCCAACAATGTTTTCATTAGTTTCGCTCACTCTCGAAATCAAGCATTTTACAGCAGGTTGGAGCAGCCTGTATCTCAGCACAGGAATAAGGTAGGGAAGAATTCTAAGGATCATTTTGACTGCCTCCAGAAGTTAGATCAGATGGCAAATTGGATTTGGTGCTAGGTCTTTCCCTTTAGGTTTTACCCCAACAATGTTTTCATTAGTTTCGCTCACTCTCGAAATCAAGCATTTTACAGCAGGTTGGAGCAGCCTGTATCTCAGCACAGGAATAAGGTAGGGAAGAATTCTAAGGATCATTTTGACTGCCTCCAGAAGTTAGATCAGATGGCAAATGGGATTTGGTGCTAGGTCTTTCCCTTTAGGTTTTACCCCAACAATGTTTTCATTAGTTTCGCTCACTCTCGAAATCAAGCATTTTACAGCAGGTTGGAGCAGCCTGTATCTCAGCACAGGAATAAGGTAGGGAAGAATTCAAATACTCATTTTGACTGCCTCCAGAAGTTAGATCAGATGGCCAATGCAATTTGGTGCTAGGTCTTTCCCTTTAGGTTTTACCCCAACAATGTTTTCATTAGTTTCGCTCACTCTCGAAATCAAGCATTTTACAGCAGGTTGGAGCAGCCTGTATCTCAGCACAGGAATAAGGTAGGGAAGAATTCAAATACTCATTTTGACTGCCTCCAGAAGTTAGATCAGATGGCCAATGGAATTTGGTGCTAGGTCTTTCCCTTTAGGTTTTACCCCAACAATGTTTTCATTAGTTTCGCTCACTCTCGAAATCAAGCATTTTACAGCAGGTTGGAGCAGCCTGTATCTCAGCACAGGAATAAGGTAGGGAAGAATTCTAAGGATCATTTTGACTGCCTCCAGAAGTTAGATCAGATGGCCAATTGAATTTGGTGCTAGGTCTTTCCCTTTAGGTTTTACCCCAACAATGTTTTCATTAGTTTCGCTCACTCTCGAAATCAAGCATTTTACAGCAGGTTGGAGCAGCCTGTATCTCAGCACAGGAATAAGGTAGGGAAGAATTTCAAATACTCATTTTGACTGCCTCCAGAAGTTAGATCAGATGGCCAATGCAATTTGGTGCTAGGCCTTTCCCTTTAGGTTTTTACCCCAACAATGTTTTCATTAGTTTCGCTCACTCTCGAAATCAAGCATTTTACAGCAGGTTGGAGCAGCCTGTATCTCAGCACAGGAATAAGGTAGGGAAGAATTCAAATACTCATTTTGACTGCCTCCAGAAGTTAGATCAGATGGCAAATTGGATTTGGTGCTAGGTCTTTCCCTTTAGGTTTTACCCCAACAATGTTTTCATTAGTTTCGCTCACTCTCGAAATCAAGCATTTTACAGCAGGTTGGAGCAGCCTGTATCTCAGCACAGGAATAAGGTAGGGAAGAATTCTAAGGATCATTTTGACTGCCTCCAGAAGTTAGATCAGATGGCAAATTGGATTTGGTGGCTAGGTCTTTCCCTTTAGGTTTTACCCCAACAATGTTTTCATTAGTTTCGCTCACTCTCGAAATCAAGCATTTTACAGCAGGTTGGAGCAGCCTGTATCTCAGCACAGGATAAGGTAGGGAAGAATTTCTAAGGATCATTTTGACTGCCTCCAGAAATTAGATCAGATGGCAAATTGGATTTGGTGCTAGGTCTTTCCCTTTAGGTTTTACCCCAACAATGTTTTCATTAGTTTCGCTCACTCTCGAAATCAAGCATTTTACAGCAGGTTGGAGCAGCCTGTATCTCAGCACAGGAATAAGGTAGGGAAGAATTCTAAGGATCATTTTGACTGCCTCCAGAAGTTAGATCAGATGGCAAATTGGATTTGGTGCTAGGTCTTTCCCTTTAGGTTTTACCCCAACAATGTTTTCATTAGTTTCGCTCACTCTCGAAATCAAGCATTTTACAGCAGGTTGGAGCAGCCTGTATCTCAGCACAGGAATAAGGTAGGGAAGAATTCTAAGGATCATTTTGACTGCCTCCAGAAGTTAGATCAGATGGCAAATTGGATTTGGTGCTAGGTCTTTCCCTTTAGGTTTTACCCCAACAATGTTTTCATTAGTTTCGCTCACTCTCGAAATCAAGCATTTTACAGCAGGTTGGAGCAGCCTGTATCTCAGCACAGGAATAAGGTAGGGAAGAATTCTAAGGATCATTTTGACTGCCTCCAGAAGTTAGATCAGATGGCAAATTGGATTTGGTGCTAGGTCTTTCCCTTTAGGTTTTACCCCAACAATGTTTTCATTAGTTTCGCTCACTCTCAAAATCAAGCATTTTACAGCAGGTTGGAGCAGCCTGTATCTCAGCACAGGAATAAGGTAGGGAAGAATTCTAAGGATCATTTTGACTGCCTCCAGAAGTTAGATCAGATGGCAAATTGGATTTGGTGCTAGGTCTTTCCCTTTAGGTTTTACCCCAACAATGTTTTCATTAGTTTCGCTCACTCTCGAAATCAAGCATTTTACAGCAGGTTGGAGCAGCCTGTATCTCAGCACAGGAATAAGGTAGGGAAGAATTCTAAGGATCATTTTGACTGCCTCCAGAAGTTAGATCAGATGGCAAATTGGATTTGGTGCTAGGTCTTTCCCTTTAGGTTTTACCCCAACAATGTTTTCATTAGTTTCGCTCACTCTCGAAATCAAGCATTTTACAGCAGGTTGGAGCAGCCTGTATCTCAGCACAGGAATAAGGTAGGGAAGAATTCTAAGGATCATTTTGACTGCCTCCAGAAGTTAGATCAGATGGCAAATTGGATTTGGTGCTAGGTCTTTCCCTTTAGGTTTTACCCCAACAATGTTTTCATTAGTTTCGCTCACTCTCGAAATCAAGCATTTTACAGCAGGTTGGAGCAGCCTGTATCTCAGTACAGGAATAAGGTAGGGAAGAATTCTAAGGATCATTTTGACTGCCTCCAGAAGTTAGATCAGATGGCAAATTGGATTTGGTGCTAGGTCTTTCCCTTTAGGTTTTACCCCAACAATGTTTTCATTAGTTTCGCTCACTCTCGAAATCAAGCATTTTACAGCAGGTTGGAGCAGCCTGTATCTCAGCACAGGAATAAGGTAGGGAAGAATTCAAATACTCATTTTGACTGCCTCCAGAAGTTAGATCAGATGGCCAATGCAATTTGGTGCTAGGTCTTTCCCTTTAGGTTTTACCCCAACAATGTTTTCATTAGTTTCGCTCACTCTCGAAATCAAGCATTTTACAGCAGGTTGGAGCAGCCTGTATCTCAGCACAGGAATAAGGTAGGGAAGAATTCTAAGGATCATTTTAACTGCCTCCAGAAGTTAGATCAGATGGCAAATTGGATTTGGTGCTAGGTCTTTCCCTTTAGGTTTTACCCCAACAATGTTTTCATTAGTTTCGCTCACTCTCGAAATCAAGCATTTTACAGCAGGTTGGAGCAGCCTGTATCTCAGCACAGGAATAAGGTAGGGAAGAATTCTAAGGATCATTTTGACTGCCTCCAGAAGTTAGATCAGATGGCCAATGGAAATTTGGTGCTAGGTCTTTCCCTTTAGGTTTTACCCCAACAATGTTTTCATTAGTTTCGCTCACTCTCGAAATCAAGCATTTTACAGCAGGTTGGAGCAGCCTGTATCTCAGCACAGGAATAAGGTAGGGAAGAATTCTAAGGATCATTTTGACTGCCTCCAGAAGTTAGATCAGATGGCAAATTGGATTTGGTGCTAGGTCTTTCCCTTTAGGTTTTACCCCAACAATGTTTTCATTAGTTTCGCTCACTCTCGAAATCAAGCATTTTACAGCAGGTTGGAGCAGCCTGTATCTCAGCACAGGAATAAGGTAGGGAAGAATTCTAAGGATCATTTTGACTGCCTCCAGAAGTTAGATCAGATGGCAAATTGGATTTGGTGCTAGGTCTTTCCCTTTAGGTTTTACCCCAACAATGTTTTCATTAGTTTCGCTCACTCTCGAAATCAAGCATTTTACAGCAGGTTGGAGCAGCCTGTATCTCAGCACAGGAATAAGGTAGGGAAGAATTCTAAGGATCATTTTGACTGCCTCCAGAAGTTAGATCAGATGGCAAATTGGATTTGGTGCTAGGTCTTTCCCTTTAGGTTTTACCCCAACAATGTTTTCATTAGTTTCGCTCACTCTCGAAATCAAGCATTTTACAGCAGGTTGGAGCAGCCTGTATCTCAGCACAGGAATAAGGTAGGGAAGAATTCTAAGGATCATTTTGACTGCCTCCAGAAGTTAGATCAGATGGCAAATTGGATTTGGTGCTAGGTCTTTCCCTTTAGGTTTTACCCCAACAATGTTTTCATTAGTTTCGCTCACTCTCGAAATCAAGCATTTTACAGCAGGTTGGAGCAGCCTGTATCTCAGCACAGGAATAAGGTAGGGAAGAATTCTAAGGATCATTTTGACTGCCTCCAGAAGTTAGATCAGATGGCAAATTGGATTTGGTGCTAGGTCTTTCCCTTTAGGTTTTACCCCAACAATGTTTTCATTAGTTTCGCTCACTCTCGAAATCAAGCATTTTACAGCAGGTTGGAGCAGCCTGTATCTCAGCACAGGAATAAGGTAGGGAAGAATTCTAAGGATCATTTTGACTGCCTCCAGAAGTTAGATCAGATGGCAAATTGGATTTGGTGCTAGGTCCTTTCCCTTTAGGTTTTACCCCAAACAATGTTTTCATTAGTTTCGCTCACTCTCGAAATCAAGCATTTTACAGCAGGTTGGAGCAGCCTGTATCTCAGCACAGGAATAAGGTAGGGAAGAATTCTAAGGATCATTTTAACTGCCTCCAGAAGTTAGATCAGATGGCAAATTGGATTTGGTGCTAGGTCTTTCCCTTTAGGTTTTACCCCAACAATGTTTTCATTAGTTTCGCTCACTCTCGAAATCAAGCATTTTACAGCAGGTTGGAGCAGCCTGTATCTCAGCACAGGAATAAGGTAGGGAAGAATTCTAAGGATCATTTTGACTGCCTCCAGATGTTAGATCAGATGGCCAATGGAATTTGGTGCTAGGTCTTTCCCTTTAGGTTTTACCCCAACAATGTTTTCATTAGTTTCGCTCACTCTCGAAATCAAGCATTTTACAGCAGGTTGGAGCAGCCTGTATCTCAGCACAGGAATAAGGTAGGGAAGAATTCTAAGGATCATTTTGACTGCCTCCAGAAGTTAGATCAGATGGCAAATTGGATTTGGTGCTAGGTCTTTCCCTTTAGGTTTTACCCCAACAATGTTTTCATTAGTTTCGCTCACTCTCGAAATCAAGCATTTTACAGCAGGTTGGAGCAGCCTGTATCTCAGCACAGGAATAAGGTAGGGAAGAATTCTAAGGATCATTTTGACTGCCTCCAGAAGTTAGATCAGATGGCAAATTGGATTTGGTGCTAGGTCTTTCCCTTTAGGTTTTACCCCAACAATGTTTTCATTAGTTTCGCTCACTCTCGAAATCAAGCATTTTACAGCAGGTTGGAGCAGCCTGTATCTCAGCACAGGAATAAGGTAGGGAAGAATTCTAAGGATCATTTTGACTGCCTCCAGAAGTTAGATCAGATGGCAAATTGGATTTGGTGCTAGGTCTTTCCCTTTAGGTTTTACCCCAACAATGTTTTCATTAGTTTCGCTCACTCTCGAAATCAAGCATTTTACAGCAGGTTGGAGCAGCCTGTATCTCAGCACAGGAATAAGGTAGGGAAGAATTCTAAGGCTCATTTTGACTGCCTCCAGAAGTTAGATCAGATGGCAAATTGGATTTGGTGCTAGGTCTTTCCCTTTAGGTTTTACCCCAACAATGTTTTCATTAGTTTCGCTCACTCTCGAAATCAAGCTATTTTACAGCAGGTTGGAGCAGCCTGTATCTCAGCACAGGAATAAGGTAGGGAAGAATTCTAAGGCTCATTTTGACTGCCTCCAGAAGTTAGATCAGATGGCAAATTGGATTTGGTGCTAGGTCTTTCCCTTTAGGTTTTACCCCAACAATGTTTTCATTAGTTTCGCTCACTCTCGAAATCAAGCATTTTACAGCAGGTTGGAGCAGCCTGTATCTCAGCACAGGAATAAGGTAGGGAAGAATTCTAAGGCTCATTTTGACTGCCTCCAGAAGTTAGATCAGATGGCAAATTGGATTTGGTGCTAGGTCTTTCCCTTTAGGTTTTACCCCAACAATGTTTTCATTAGTTTCGCTCACTCTCGAAATCAAGCATTTTACAGCAGGTTGGAGCAGCCTGTATCTCAGCACAGGAATAAGGTAGGGAAGAATTCTAAGGCTCATTTTGACTGCCTCCAGAAGTTAGATCAGATGGCAAATTGGATTTGGTGCTAGGTCTTTCCCTTTAGGTTTTACCCCAACAATGTTTTCATTAGTTTCGCTCACTCTCGAAATCAAGCATTTTACAGCAGGTTGGAGCAGCCTGTATCTCAGCACAGGAATAAGGTAGGGAAGAATTCTAAGGCTCATTTTGACTGCCTCCAGAAGTTAGATCAGATGGCAAATTGGATTTGGTGCTAGGTCTTTCCCTTTAGGTTTTACCCCAACAATGTTTTCATTAGTTTCGCTCACTCTCGAAATCAAGCATTTTACAGCAGGTTGGAGCAGCCTGTATCTCAGCACAGGAATAAGGTAGGGAAGAATTCTAAGGCTCATTTTGACTGCCTCCAGAAGTTAGATCAGATGGCAAATTGGATTTGGTGCTAGGTCTTTCCCTTTAGGTTTTACCCCAACAATGTTTTCATTAGTTTCGCTCACTCTCGAAATCAAGCATTTTACAGCAGGTTGGAGCAGCCTGTATCTCAGCACAGGAATAAGGTAGGGAAGAATTCTAAGGCTCATTTTGACTGCCTCCAGAAGTTAGATCAGATGGCAAATTGGATTTGGTGCTAGGTCTTTCCCTTTAGGTTTTACCCCAACAATGTTTTCATTAGTTTCGCTCACTCTCGAAATCAAGCATTTTACAGCAGGTTGGAGCAGCCTGTATCTCAGCACAGGAATAAGGTAGGGAAGAATTCTAAGGCTCATTTTGACTGCCTCCAGAAGTTAGATCAGATGGCAAATTGGATTTGGTGCTAGGTCTTTCCCTTTAGGTTTTACCCCAACAATGTTTTCATTAGTTTCGCTCACTCTCGAAATCAAGCATTTTACAGCAGGTTGGAGCAGCCTGTATCTCAGCACAGGAATAAGGTAGGGAAGAATTCTAAGGCTCATTTTGACTGCCTCCAGAAGTTAGATCAGATGGCAAATTGGATTTGGTGCTAGGTCTTTCCCTTTAGGTTTTACCCCAACAATGTTTTCATTAGTTTCGCTCACTCTCGAAATCAAGCATTTTACAGCAGGTTGGAGCAGCCTGTATCTCAGCACAGGAATAAGGTAGGGAAGAATTCTAAGGCTCATTTTGACTGCCTCCAGAAGTTAGATCAGATGGCAAATTGGATTTGGTGCTAGGTCTTTCCCTTTAGGTTTTACCCCAACAATGTTTTCATTAGTTTCGCTCACTCTCGAAATCAAGCATTTTACAGCAGGTTGGAGCAGCCTGTATCTCAGCACAGGAATAAGGTAGGGAAGAATTCTAAGGCTCATTTTGACTGCCTCCAGAAGTTAGATCAGATGGCAAATTGGATTTGGTGCTAGGTCTTTCCCTTTAGGTTTTACCCCAACAATGTTTTCATTAGTTTCGCTCACTCTCGAAATCAAGCATTTTACAGCAGGTTGGAGCAGCCTGTATCTCAGCACAGGAATAAGGTAGGGAAGAATTCTAAGGATCATTTTGGACTGCCTCCAGAAGTTAGATCAGATGGCAAATTGGATTTGGTGCTAGGTCTTTCCCTTTAGGTTTTACCCCAACAATGTTTTCATTAGTTTCGCTCACTCTCGAAATCAAGCATTTTACAGCAGGTTGGAGCAGCCTGTATCTCAGCACAGGAATAAGGTAGGGAAGAATTCAAATGCTCATTTTGACTGCCTCCAGAAGTTAGATTCAGATGGCAAAATTGGATTTGGTGCTAGGTCTTTCCCTTTAGGTTTTACCCCAACAATGTTTTCATTAGTTTCGCTCACTCTCGAAATCAAGCATTTTACAGCAGGTTGGAGCAGCCTGTATCTCAGCACAGGAATAAGGTAGGGAAGAATTCTAAGGCTCATTTTGACTGCCTCCAGAAGTTAGATCAGATGGCAAATTGGATTTGGTGCTAGGTCTTTCCCTTTAGGTTTTACCCCAACAATGTTTTCATTAGTTTCGCTCGCTCTCGAAATCAAGCATTTTACAGCAGGTTGGAGCAGCCTGTATCTCAGCACAGGAATAAGGTAGGGAAGAATTCTAAGGCTCATTTTGACTGCCTCCAGAAGTTAGATCAGATGGCAAATTGGATTTGGTGCTAGGTCTTTCCCTTTAGGTTTTACCCCAACAATGTTTTCATTAGTTTCGCTCACTCTCGAAATCAAGCATTTTACAGCAGGTTGGAGCAGCCTGTATCTCAGCACAGGAATAAGGTAGGGAAGAATTCTAAGGCTCATTTTGACTGCCTCCAGAAGTTAGATCAGATGGCAAATTGGATTTGGTGCTAGGTCTTTCCCTTTAGGTTTTACCCCAACAATGTTTTCATTAGTTTCGCTCACTCTCGAAATCAAGCATTTTACAGCAGGTTGGAGCAGCCTGTATCTCAGCACAGGAATAAGGTAGGGAAGAATTCTAAGGCTCATTTTGACTGCCTCCAGAAGTTAGATCAGATGGCAAATTGGATTTGGTGCTAGGTCTTTCCCTTTAGGTTTTACCCCAACAATGTTTTCATTAGTTTCGCTCACTCTCGAAATCAAGCATTTTACAGCAGGTTGGAGCAGCCTGTATCTCAGCACAGGAATAAGGTAGGGAAGAATTCTAAGGATCATTTTGACTGCCTCCAGAAGTTAGATCAGATGGCAAATTGGATTTGGTGCTAGGTCTTTCCCTTTAGGTTTTACCCCAACAATGTTTTCATTAGTTTCGCTCACTCTCGAAATCAAGCATTTTACAGCAGGTTGGAGCAGCCTGTATCTCAGCACAGGAATAAGGTAGGGAAGAATTCTAAGGCTCATTTTGACTGCCTCCAGAAGTTAGATCAGATGGCAAATTGGATTTGGTGCTAGGTCTTTCCCTTTAGGTTTTACCCCAACAATGTTTTCATTAGTTTCGCTCACTCTCGAAATCAAGCATTTTACAGCAGGTTGGAGCAGCCTGTATCTCAGCACAGGAATAAGGTAGGGAAGAATTCTAAGGATCATTTTGACTGCCTCCAGAAGTTAGATCAGATGGCAAATTGGATTTGGTGCTAGGTCTTTCCCTTTAGGTTTTACCCCAACAATGTTTTCATTAGTTTCGCTCACTCTCGAAATCAAGCATTTTACAGCAGGTTGGAGCAGCCTGTATCTCAGCACAGGAATAAGGTAGGGAAGAATTCTAAGGCTCATTTTGACTGCCTCCAGAAGTTAGATCAGATGGCAAATTGGATTTGGTGCTAGGTCTTTCCCTTTAGGTTTTACCCCAACAATGTTTTCATTAGTTTCGCTCACTCTCGAAATCAAGCATTTTACAGCAGGTTGGAGCAGCCTGTATCTCAGCACAGGAATAAGGTAGGGAAGAATTCTAAGGCTCATTTTGACTGCCTCCAGAAGTTAGATCAGATGGCAAATTGGATTTGGTGCTAGGTCTTTCCCTTTAGGTTTTACCCCAACAATGTTTTCATTAGTTTCGCTCACTCTCGAAATCAAGCATTTTACAGCAGGTTGGAGCAGCCTGTATCTCAGCACAGGAATAAGGTAGGGAAGAATTCTAAGGATCATTTTGACTGCCTCCAGAAGTTAGATCAGATGGCAAATTGGATTTGGTGCTAGGTCTTTCCCTTTAGGTTTTACCCCAACAATGTTTTCATTAGTTTCGCTCACTCTCGAAATCAAGCATTTTACAGCAGGTTGGAGCAGCCTGTATCTCAGCACAGGAATAAGGTAGGGAAGAATTCTGAGGATCATTTTGACTGCCTCCAGAAGTTAGATCAGATGGCAAATTGGATTTGGTGCTAGGTCTTTCCCTTTAGGTTTTACCCCAACAATGTTTTCATTAGTTTCGCTCACTCTCGAAATCAAGCATTTTACAGCAGGTTGGAGCAGCCTGTATCTCAGCACAGGAATAAGGTAGGGAAGAATTCTAAGGCTCATTTTGACTGCCTCCAGAAGTTAGATCAGATGGCAAATTGGATTTGGTGCTAGGTCTTTCCCTTTAGGTTTTACCCCAACAATGTTTTCATTAGTTTCGCTCACTCTCGAAATCAAGCATTTTACAGCAGGTTGGAGCAGCCTGTATCTCAGCACAGGAATAAGGTAGGGAAGAATTCTAAGGATCATTTTGACTGCCTCCAGAAGTTAGATCAGATGGCAAATTGGATTTGGTGCTAGGTCTTTCCCTTTAAGTTTTACCCCAACAATGTTTTCATTAGTTTCGCTCACTCTCGAAATCAAGCATTTTACAGCAGGTTGGAGCAGCCTGTATCTCAGCACAGGAATAAGGTAGGGAAGAATTCTAAGGATCATTTTGACTGCCTCCAGAAGTTAGATCAGATGGCAAATTGGATTTGGTGCTAGGTCTTTCCCTTTAGGTTTTACCCCAACAATGTTTTCATTAGTTTCGCTCACTCTCGAAATCAAGCATTTTACAGCAGGTTGGAGCAGCCTGTATCTCAGCACAGGAATAAGGTAGGGAAGAATTCTAAGGCTCATTTTGACTGCCTCCAGAAGTTAGATCAGATGGCAAATTGGATTTGGTGCTAGGTCTTTCCCTTTAGGTTTTACCCCAACAATGTTTTCATTAGTTTCGCTCACTCTCGAAATCAAGCATTTTACAGCAGGTTGGAGCAGCCTGTATCTCAGCACAGGAATAAGGTAGGGAAGAATTCTAAGGATCATTTTGACTGCCTCCAGAAGTTAGATCAGATGGCAAATTGGATTTGGTGCTAGGTCTTTCCCTTTAGGTTTTACCCCAACAATGTTTTCATTAGTTTCGCTCACTCTCGAAATCAAGCATTTTACAGCAGGTTGGAGCAGCCTGTATCTCAGCACAGGAATAAGGTAGGGAAGAATTCTAAGGATCATTTTGACTGCCTCCAGAAGTTAGATCAGATGGCAAATTGGATTTGGTGCTAGGTCTTTCCCTTTAGGTTTTACCCCAACAATGTTTTCATTAGTTTCGCTCACTCTCGAAATCAAGCATTTTACAGCAGGTTGGAGCAGCCTGTATCTCAGCACAGGAATAAGGTAGGGAAGAATTCTAAGGCTCATTTTGACTGCCTCCAGAAGTTAGATCAGATGGCAAATTGGATTTGGTGCTAGGTCTTTCCCTTTAGGTTTTACCCCAACAATGTTTTCATTAGTTTCGCTCACTCTCGAAATCAAGCATTTTACAGCAGGTTGGAGCAGCCTGTATCTCAGCACAGGAATAAGGTAGGGAAGAATTCTAAGGATCATTTTGACTGCCTCCAGAAGTTAGATCAGATGGCAAATTGGATTTGGTGCTAGGTCTTTCCCTTTAGGTTTTACCCCAACAATGTTTTCATTAGTTTCGCTCACTCTCGAAATCAAGCATTTTACAGCAGGTTGGAGCAGCCTGTATCTCAGCACAGGAATAAGGTAGGGAAGAATTCTAAGGCTCATTTTGACTGCCTCCAGAAGTTAGATCAGATGGCAAATTGGATTTGGTGCTAGGTCTTTCCCTTTAGGTTTTACCCCAACAATGTTTTCATTAGTTTTGCTCACTCTCGAAATCAAGCATTTTACAGCAGGTTGGAGCAGCCTGTATCTCAGCACAGGAATAAGGTAGGGAAGAATTCTAAGGCTCATTTTGACTGCCTCCAGAAGTTAGATCAGATGGCAAATTGGATTTGGTGCTAGGTCTTTCCCTTTAGGTTTTACCCCAACAATGTTTTCATTAGTTTCGCTCACTCTCGAAATCAAGCATTTTACAGCAGGTTGGAGCAGCCTGTATCTCAGCACAGGAATAAGGTAGGGAAGAATTCTAAGGATCATTTTGACTGCCTCCAGAAGTTAGATCAGATGGCAAATTGGATTTGGTGCTAGGTCTTTCCCTTTAGGTTTTACCCCAACAATGTTTTCATTAGTTTCGCTCACTCTCGAAATCAAGCATTTTACAGCAGGTTGGAGCAGCCTGTATCTCAGCACAGGAATAAGGTAGGGAAGAATTCTAAGGCTCATTTTGACTGCCTCCAGAAGTTAGATCAGATGGCAAATTGGATTTGGTGCTAGGTCTTTCCCTTTAGGTTTTACCCCAACAATGTTTTCATTAGTTTCGCTCACTCTCGAAATCAAGCATTTTACAGCAGGTTGGAGCAGCCTGTATCTCAGCACAGGAATAAGGTAGGGAAGAATTCTAAGGCTCATTTTGACTGCCTCCAGAAGTTAGATCAGATGGCAAATTGGATTTGGTGCTAGGTCTTTCCCTTTAGGTTTTACCCCAACAATGTTTTCATTAGTTTCGCTCACTCTCGAAATCAAGCATTTTACAGCAGGTTGGAGCAGCCTGTATCTCAGCACAGGGATAAGGTAGGGAAGAATTCAAATGCTCATTTTGACTGCCTCCAGAAGTTAGATCAGATGGCAAATTGGATTTGGTGCTAGGTCTTTCCCTTTAAGTTTTACCCCAACAATGTTTTCATTAGTTTCGCTCACTCTCGAAATCAAGCATTTTACAGCAGGTTGGAGCAGCCTGTATCTCAGCACAGGAATAAGGTAGGGAAGAATTCTAAGGATCATTTTGACTGCCTCCAGAAGTTAGATTAGATGGCAAATGGTATTTGGTGCTAGGTCTTTCCCTTTCGGTTTTACCCCAACAATGTTTTCATTAGTTTCGCTCACTCTCGAAATCAAGCATTTTACAGCAGGTTGGAGCAGCCTGTATCTCAGCACAGGAATAAGGTAGGGAAGAATTCTAAGGATCATTTTGACTGCCTCCAAAAGTTAGATCAGATGGCAAATTGGATTTGGTGCTAGGTCTTTCCCTTTAGGTTTTACCCCAACAATGTTTTCATTAGTTTCGCTCACTCTCGAAATCAAGCATTTTACAGCAGGTTGGAGCAGCCTGTATCTCAGCACAGGAATAAGGTAGGGAAGAATTCTAAGGATCATTTTGACTGCCTCCAGAAGTTAGATCAGATGGCAAATTGGATTTGGTGCTAGGTCTTTCCCTTTAGGTTTTACCCCAACAATGTTTTCATTAGTTTCGCTCACTCTCGAAATCAAGCATTTTACAGCAGGTTGGAGCAGCCTGTATCTCAGCACAGGAATAAGGTAGGGAAGAATTCTAAGGCTCATTTTGACTGCCTCCAGAAGTTAGATCAGATGGCAAATTGGATTTGGTGCTAGGTCTTTCCCTTTAGGTTTTACCCCAACAATGTTTTCATTAGTTTCGCTCACTCTCGAAATCAAGCATTTTACAGCAGGTTGGAGCAGCCTGTATCTCAGCACAGGAATAAGGTAGGGAAGAATTCTAAGGCTCATTTTGACTGCCTCCAGAAGTTAGATCAGATGGCAAATTGGATTTGGTGCTAGGTCTTTCCCTTTAGGTTTTACCCCAACAATGTTTTCATTAGTTTCGCTCACTCTCGAAATCAAGCATTTTACAGCAGGTTGGAGCAGCCTGTATCTCAGCACAGGAATAAGGTAGGGAAGAATTCTAAGGCTCATTTTGACTGCCTCCAGAAGTTAGATCAGATGGCAAATTGGATTTGGTGCTAGGTCTTTCCCTTTAGGTTTTACCCCAACAATGTTTTCATTAGTTTTGCTCACTCTCGAAATCAAGCATTTTACAGCAGGTTGGAGCAGCCTGTATCTCAGCACAGGAATAAGGTAGGGAAGAATTCTAAGGATCATTTTGACTGCCTCCAGAAGTTAGATCAGATGGCAAATTGGATTTGGTGCTAGGTCTTTCCCTTTAGGTTTTACCCCAACAATGTTTTCATTAGTTTCGCTCACTCTCGAAATCAAGCATTTTACAGCAGGTTGGAGCAGCCTGTATCTCAGCACAGGGATAAGGTAGGGAAGAATTCAAATGCTCATTTTGACTGCCTCCAGAAGTTAGATCAGATGGCAAATTGGATTTGGTGCTAGGTCTTTCCCTTTAAGTTTTACCCCAACAATGTTTTCATTAGTTTCGCTCACTCTCGAAATCAAGCATTTTACAGCAGGTTGGAGCAGCCTGTATCTCAGCACAGGAATAAGGTAGGGAAGAATTCTAAGGATCATTTTGACTGCCTCCAGAAGTTAGATTAGATGGCAAATGGTATTTGGTGCTAGGTCTTTCCCTTTAGGTTTTACCCCAACAATGTTTTCATTAGTTTCGCTCACTCTCGAAATCAAGCATTTTACAGCAGGTTGGAGCAGCCTGTATCTCAGCACAGGAATAAGGTAGGGAAGAATTCTAAGGCTCATTTTGACTGCCTCCAGAAGTTAGATCAGATGGCAAATTGGATTTGGTGCTAGGTCTTTCCCTTTAGGTTTTACCCCAACAATGTTTTCATTAGTTTCGCTCACTCTCGAAATCAAGCATTTTACAGCAGGTTGGAGCAGCCTGTATCTCAGCACAGGAATAAGGTAGGGAAGAATTCTAAGGATCATTTTGACTGCCTCCAGAAGTTAGATCAGATGGCAAATTGGATTTGGTGCTAGGTCTTTCCCTTTAGGTTTTACCCCAACAATGTTTTCATTAGTTTCGCTCACTCTCGAAATCAAGCATTTTACAGCAGGTTGGAGCAGCCTGTATCTCAGCACAGGAATAAGGTAGGGAAGAATTCTAAGGCTCATTTTGACTGCCTCCAGAAGTTAGATCAGATGGCAAATTGGATTTGGTGCTAGGTCTTTCCCTTTAGGTTTTACCCCAACAATGTTTTCATTAGTTTCGCTCACTCTCGAAATCAAGCATTTTACAGCAGGTTGGAGCAGCCTGTATCTCAGCACAGGAATAAGGTAGGGAAGAATTCTAAGGCTCATTTTGACTGCCTCCAGAAGTTAGATCAGATGGCAAATTGGATTTGGTGCTAGGTCTTTCCCTTTAGGTTTTACCCCAACAATGTTTTCATTAGTTTCGCTCACTCTCGAAATCAAGCATTTTACAGCAGGTTGGAGCAGCCTGTATCTCAGCACAGGAATAAGGTAGGGAAGAATTCTAAGGCTCATTTTGACTGCCTCCAGAAGTTAGATCAGATGGCAAATTGGATTTGGTGCTAGGTCTTTCCCTTTAGGTTTTACCCCAACAATGTTTTCATTAGTTTTGCTCACTCTCGAAATCAAGCATTTTACAGCAGGTTGGAGCAGCCTGTATCTCAGCACAGGAATAAGGTACGGAAGAATTCTAAGGATCATTTTGACTCCCTCCAGAAGTTAGATCAGATGGCAAATTGGATTTGGTGCTAGGTCTTTCCCTTTAGGTTTTACCCCAACAATGTTTTCATTAGTTTCGCTCACTCTCGAAATCAAGCATTTTACAGCAGGTTGGAGCAGCCTGTATCTCAGCACAGGAATAAGGTAGGGAAGAATTCTAAGGATCATTTTGACTGCCTCCAGAAGTTAGATCAGATGGCAAATTGGATTTGGTGCTAGGTCTTTCCCTTTAGGTTTTACCCCAACAATGTTTTCATTAGTTTCGCTCACTCTCGAAATCAAGCATTTTACAGCAGGTTGGAGCAGCCTGTATCTCAGCACAGGAATAAGGTAGGGAAGAATTCTAAGGATCATTTTGACTGCCTCCAGAAGTTAGATCAGATGGCAAATTGGATTTGGTGCTAGGTATTTCCCTTTAGGTTTTACCCCAACAATGTTTTCATTAGTTTCGCTCACTCTCGAAATCAAGCATTTTACAGCAGGTTGGAGCAGCCTGTATCTCAGCACAGGAATAAGGTAGGGAAGAATTCTAAGGATCATTTTGACTGCCTCCAGAAGTTAGATCAGATGGCAAATTGGATTTGGTGCTAGGTCTTTCCCTTTAGGTTTTACCCCAACAATGTTTTCATTAGTTTCGCTCACTCTCGAAATCAAGCATTTTACAGCAGGTTGGAGCAGCCTGTATCTCAGCACAGGAATAAGGTAGGGAAGAATTCTAAGGCTCATTTTGACTGCCTCCAGAAGTTAGATCAGATGGCAAATTGGATTTGGTGCTAGGTCTTTCCCTTTAGGTTTTACCCCAACAATGTTTTCATTAGTTTCGCTCACTCTCGAAATCAAGCATTTTACAGCAGGTTGGAGCAGCCTGTATCTCAGCACAGGAATAAGGTAGGGAAGAATTCTAAGGCTCATTTTGACTGCCTCCAGAAGTTAGATCAGATGGCAAATTGGATTTGGTGCTAGGTCTTTCCCTTTAGGTTTTACCCCAACAATGTTTTCATTAGTTTCGCTCACTCTCGAAATCAAGCATTTTACAGCAGGTTGGAGCAGCCTGTATCTCAGCACAGGAATAAGGTAGGGAAGAATTCTAAGGATCATTTTGACTGCCTCCAGAAGTTAGATCAGATGGCAAATGGTATTTGGTGCTAGGTCTTTCCCTTTAGGTTTTACCCCAACAATGTTTTCATTAGTTTCGCTCACTCTCGAAATCAAGCATTTTACAGCAGGTTGGAGCAGCCTGTATCTCAGCACAGGAATAAGGTAGGGAAGAATTCTAAGGCTCATTTTGACTGCCTCCAGAAGTTAGATCAGATGGCAAATTGGATTTGGTGCTAGGTCTTTCCCTTTAGGTTTTACCCCAACAATGTTTTCATTAGTTTCGCTCACTCTCGAAATCAAGCATTTTACAGCAGGTTGGAGCAGCCTGTATCTCAGCACAGGAATAAGGTAGGGAAGAATTCTAAGGATCATTTTGACTGCCTCCAGAAGTTAGATCAGATGGCAAATTGGATTTGGTGCTAGGTCTTTCCCTTTAGGTTTTACCCCAACAATGTTTTCATTAGTTTCGCTCACTCTCGAAATCAAGCATTTTACAGCAGGTTGGAGCAGCCTGTATCTCAGCACAGGAATAAGGTAGGGAAGAATTCTAAGGCTCATTTTGACTGCCTCCAGAAGTTAGATCAGATGGCAAATTGGATTTGGTGCTAGGTCTTTCCCTTTAGGTTTTACCCCCAACAATGTTTTCATTAGTTTCGCTCACTCTCGAAATCAAGCATTTTACAGCAGGTTGGAGCAGCCTGTATCTCAGCACAGGAATAAGGTAGGGAAGAATTCTAAGGATCATTTTGACTGCCTCCAGAAGTTAGATCAGATGGCAAATTGGATTTGGTGCTAGGTCTTTCCCTTTAGGTTTTACCCCAACAATGTTTTCATTAGTTTCGCTCACTCTCGAAATCAAGCATTTTACAGCAGGTTGGAGCAGCCTGTATCTCAGCACAGGAATAAGGTAGGGAAGAATTCTAAGGCTCATTTTGACTGCCTCCAGAAGTTAGATCAGATGGCAAATGGTATTTGGTGCTAGGTCTTTCCCTTTAGGTTTTACCCCAACAATGTTTTCATTAGTTTCGCTCACTCTCGAAATCAAGCATTTTACAGCAGGTTGGAGCAGCCTGTATCTCAGCACAGGAATAAGGTAGGGAAGAATTCTAAGGCTCATTTTGACTGCCTCCAGAAGTTAGATCAGATGGCAAATTGGATTTGGTGCTAGGTCTTTCCCTTTAGGTTTTACCCCAACAATGTTTTCATTAGTTTCGCTCACTCTCGAAATCAAGCATTTTACAGCAGGTTGGAGCAGCCTGTATCTCAGCACAGGAATAAGGTAGGGAAGAATTCTAAGGCTCATTTTGACTGCCTCCAGAAGTTAGATCAGATGGCAAATTGGATTTGGTGCTAGGTCTTTCCCTTTAGGTTTTACCCCAACAATGTTTTCATTAGTTTCGCTCACTCTCGAAATCAAGCATTTTACAGCAGGTTGGAGCAGCCTGTATCTCAGCACAGGAATAAGGTAGGGAAGAATTCTAAGGCTCATTTTGACTGCCTCCAGAAGTTAGATCAGATGGCAAATTGGATTTGGTGCTAGGTCTTTCCCTTTAGGTTTTACCCCAACAATGTTTTCATTAGTTTTGCTCACTCTCGAAATCAAGCATTTTACAGCAGGTTGGAGCAGCCTGTATCTCAGCACAGGAATAAGGTAGGGAAGAATTCTAAGGCTCATTTTGACTGCCTCCAGAAGTTAGATCAGATGGCAAATTGGATTTGGTGCTAGGTCTTTCCCTTTAGGTTTTACCCCAACAATGTTTTCATTAGTTTCGCTCACTCTCGAAATCAAGCATTTTACAGCAGGTTGGAGCAGCCTGTATCTCAGCACAGGAATAAGGTAGGGAAGAATTCTAAGGATCATTTTGACTGCCTCCAGAAGTTAGATCAGATGGCAAATTGGATTTGGTGCTAGGTCTTTCCCTTTAGGTTTTACCCCAACAATGTTTTCATTAGTTTCGCTCACTCTCGAAATCAAGCATTTTACAGCAGGTTGGAGCAGCCTGTATCTCAGCACAGGAATAAGGTAGGGAAGAATTCTAAGGATCATTTTGACTGCCTCCAGAAGTTAGATCAGATGGCAAATTGGATTTGGTGCTAGGTCTTTCCCTTTAGGTTTTACCCCAACAATGTTTTCATTAGTTTCGCTCACTCTCGAAATCAAGCATTTTACAGCAGGTTGGAGCAGCCTGTATCTCAGCACAGGAATAAGGTAGGGAAGAATTCTAAGGCTCATTTTGACTGCCTCCAGAAGTTAGATCAGATGGCAAATTGGATTTGGTGCTAGGTCTTTCCCTTTAGGTTTTACCCCAACAATGTTTTCATTAGTTTCGCTCACTCTCGAAATCAAGCATTTTACAGCAGGTTGGAGCAGCCTGTATCTCAGCACAGGAATAAGGTAGGGAAGAATTCTGAGGATCATTTTGACTGCCTCCAGAAGTTAGATCAGATGGCAAATTGGATTTGGTGCTAGGTCTTTCCCTTTAGGTTTTACCCCAACAATGTTTTCATTAGTTTCGCTCGCTCTCGAAATCAAGCATTTTACAGCAGGTTGGAGCAGCCTGTATCTCAGCACAGGAATAAGGTAGGGAAGAATTCTAAGGATCATTTTGACTGCCTCCAGAAGTTAGATCAGATGGCAAATTGGATTTGGTGCTAGGTCTTTCCCTTTAGGTTTTACCCCAACAATGTTTTCATTAGTTTCGCTCACTCTCGAAATCAAGCATTTTACAGCAGGTTGGAGCAGCCTGTATCTCAGCACAGGAATAAGGTAGGGAAGAATTCTAAGGATCATTTTGACTGCCTCCAGAAGTTAGATCAGATGGCAAATTGGATTTGGTGCTAGGTCTTTCCCTTTAGGTTTTACCCCAACAATGTTTTCATTAGTTTCGCTCACTCTCGAAATCAAGCATTTTACAGCAGGTTGGAGCAGCCTGTATCTCAGCACAGGAATAAGGTAGGGAAGAATTCTAAGGCTCATTTTGACTGCCTCCAGAAGTTAGATCAGATGGCAAATTGGATTTGGTGCTAGGTCTTTCCCTTTAGGTTTTACCCCAACAATGTTTTCATTAGTTTCGCTCACTCTCGAAATCAAGCATTTTACAGCAGGTTGGAGCAGCCTGTATCTCAGCACAGGAATAAGGTAGGGAAGAATTCTGAGGATCATTTTGACTGCCTCCAGAAGTTAGATCAGATGGCAAATTGGATTTGGTGCTAGGTCTTTCCCTTTAGGTTTTACCCCAACAATGTTTTCATTAGTTTCGCTCACTCTCGAAATCAAGCATTTTACAGCAGGTTGGAGCAGCCTGTATCTCAGCACAGGAATAAGGTAGGGAAGAATTCTAAGGCTCATTTTGACTGCCTCCAGAAGTTAGATCAGATGGCAAATTGGATTTGGTGCTAGGTCTTTCCCTTTAGGTTTTACCCCAACAATGTTTTCATTAGTTTCGCTCACTCTCGAAATCAAGCATTTTACAGCAGGTTGGAGCAGCCTGTATCTCAGCACAGGAATAAGGTAGGGAAGAATTCTAAGGATCATTTTGACTGCCTCCAGAAGTTAGATCAGATGGCAAATTGGATTTGGTGCTAGGTCTTTCCCTTTAGGTTTTACCCCAACAATGTTTTCATTAGTTTCGCTCACTCTCGAAATCAAGCATTTTACAGCAGGTTGGAGCAGCCTGTATCTCAGCACAGGAATAAGGTAGGGAAGAATTCTAAGGCTCATTTTGACTGCCTCCAGAAGTTAGATCAGATGGCAAATTGGATTTGGTGCTAGGTCTTTCCCTTTAGGTTTTACCCCCAACAATGTTTTCATTAGTTTCGCTCGCTCTTGAAATCAAGCATTTTACAGCAGGTTGGAGCAGCCTGTATCTCAGCACAGGAATAAGGTAGGGAAGAATTCTAAGGCTCATTTTGACTGCCTCCAGAAGTTAGATCAGATGGCAAATTGGATTTGGTGCTAGGTCTTTCCCTTTAGGTTTTACCCCAACAATGTTTTCATTAGTTTCGCTCACTCTCGAAATCAAGCATTTTACAGCAGGTTGGAGCAGCCTGTATCTCAGCACAGGAATAAGGTAGGGAAGAATTCTAAGGCTCATTTTGACTGCCTCCAGAAGTTAGATCAGATGGCAAATTGGATTTGGTGCTAGGTCTTTCCCTTTAGGTTTTACCCCAACAATGTTTTCATTAGTTTCGCTCACTCTCGAAATCAAGCATTTTACAGCAGGTTGGAGCAGCCTGTATCTCAGCACAGGAATAAGGTAGGGAAGAATTCTAAGGATCATTTTGACTGCCTCCAGAAGTTAGATCAGATGGCAAATGGTATTTGGTGCTAGGTCTTTCCCTTTAGGTTTTACCCCAACAATGTTTTCATTAGTTTCGCTCACTCTCGAAATCAAGCATTTTACAGCAGGTTGGAGCAGCCTGTATCTCAGCACAGGAATAAGGTAGGGAAGAATTCTAAGGCTCATTTTGACTGCCTCCAGAAGTTAGATCAGATGGCAAATTGGATTTGGTGCTAGGTCTTTCCCTTTAGGTTTTACCCCAACAATGTTTTCATTAGTTTCGCTCACTCTCGAAATCAAGCATTTTACAGCAGGTTGGAGCAGCCTGTATCTCAGCACAGGAATAAGGTAGGGAAGAATTCTAAGGATCATTTTGACTGCCTCCAGAAGTTAGATCAGATGGCAAATTGGATTTGGTGCTAGGTCTTTCCCTTTAGGTTTTACCCCAACAATGTTTTCATTAGTTTCGCTCACTCTCGAAATCAAGCATTTTACAGCAGGTTGGAGCAGCCTGTATCTCAGCACAGGAATAAGGTAGGGAAGAATTCTAAGGATCATTTTGACTGCCTCCAGAAGTTAGATCAGATGGCAAATTGGATTTGGTGCTAGGTCTTTCCCTTTAGGTTTTACCCCAACAATGTTTTCATTAGTTTCGCTCACTCTCGAAATCAAGCATTTTACAGCAGGTTGGAGCAGCCTGTATCTCAGCACAGGAATAAGGTAGGGAAGAATTCAAATGCTCATTTTGACTGCCTCCAGAAGTTAGATCAGATGGCAAATTGGATTTGGTGCTAGGTCTTTCCCTTTAGGTTTTACCCCAACAATGTTTTCATTAGTTTCGCTCACTCTCGAAATCAAGCATTTTACAGCAGGTTGGAGCAGCCTGTATCTCAGCACAGGAATAAGGTAGGGAAGAATTCTAAGGCTCATTTTGACTGCCTCCAGAAGTTAGATCAGATGGCAAATTGGATTTGGTGCTAGGTCTTTCCCTTTAGGTTTTACCCCAACAATGTTTTCATTAGTTTCGCTCACTCTCGAAATCAAGCATTTTACAGCAGGTTGGAGCAGCCTGTATCTCAGCACAGGAATACGGTAGGGAAGAATTCTAAGGCTCATTTTGACTGCCTCCAGAAGTTAGATCAGATGGCAAATTGGATTTGGTGCTAGGTCTTTCCCTTTAGGTTTTACCCCAACAATGTTTTTCATTAGTTTCGCTCACTCTCGAAATCAAGCATTTTACAGCAGGTTGGAGCAGCCTGTATCTCAGCACAGGAATAAGGTAGGGAAGAATTCTAAGGCTCATTTTGACTGCCTCCAGAAGTTAGATCAGATGGCAAATTGGATTTGGTGCTAGGTCTTTCCCTTTAGGTTTTACCCCAACAATGTTTTCATTAGTTTCGCTCACTCTCGAAATCAAGCATTTTACAGCAGGTTGGAGCAGCCTGTATCTCAGCACAGGAATAAGGTAGGGAAGAATTCTAAGGATCATTTTGACTGCCTCCAGAAGTTAGATCAGATGGCAAATTGGATTTGGTGCTAGGTCTTTCCCTTTAGGTTTTACCCCAACAATGTTTTCATTAGTTTCGCTCACTCTCGAAATCAAGCATTTTACAGCAGGTTGGAGCAGCCTGTATCTCAGCACAGGAATAAGGTAGGGAAGAATTCTAAGGCTCATTTTGACTGCCTCCAGAAGTTAGATCAGATGGCAAATTGGATTTGGTGCTAGGTCTTTCCCTTTAGGTTTTACCCCAACAATGTTTTCATTAGTTTCGCTCACTCTCGAAATCAAGCATTTTACAGCAGGTTGGAGCAGCCTGTATCTCAGCACAGGAATAAGGTAGGGAAGAATTCTAAGGCTCATTTTGACTGCCTCCAGAAGTTAGATCAGATGGCAAATTGGATTTGGTGCTAGGTCTTTCCCTTTAGGTTTTACCCCAACAATGTTTTCATTAGTTTCGCTCACTCTCGAAATCAAGCATTTTACAGCAGGTTGGAGCAGCCTGTATCTCAGCACAGGAATAAGGTAGGGAAGAATTCTAAGGCTCATTTTGACTGCCTCCAGAAGTTAGATCAGATGGCAAATTGGATTTGGTGCTAGGTCTTTCCCTTTAGGTTTTACCCCAACAATGTTTTCATTAGTTTCGCTCACTCTCGAAATCAAGCATTTTACAGCAGGTTGGAGCAGCCTGTATCTCAGCACCCGAATAAGGTAGGGAAGAATTCTAAGGATCATTTTGTCTGCCTCCAGAAGTTAGATCAGATGGCAAATTGGATTTGGTGCTAGGTCTTTCCCTTTAGGTTTTACCCCAACAATGTTTTCATTAGTTTCGCTCACTCTCGAAATCAAGCATTTTACAGCAGGTTGGAGCAGCCTGTATCTCAGCACAGGAATAAGGTAGGGAAGAATTCTAAGGCTCATTTGACTGCCTCCAGAAGTTAGATCAGATGGCAAATTGGATTTGGTGCTAGGTCTTTCCCTTTAGGTTTTACCCCAACAATGTTTTCATTAGTTTCGCTCACTCTCGAAATCAAGCATTTTACAGCAGGTTGGAGCAGCCTGTATCTCAGCACAGGAATAAGGTAGGGAAGAATTCTAAGGATCATTTTGACTGCCTCCAGAAGTTAGATCAGATGGCAAATTGGATTTGGTGCTAGGTCTTTCCCTTTAGGTTTTACCCCAACAATGTTTTCATTAGTTTCGCTCACTCTCGAAATCAAGCATTTTACAGCAGGTTGGAGCAGCCTGTATCTCAGCACAGGAATAAGGTAGGGAAGAATTCTAAGGCTCATTTTGACTGCCTCCAGAAGTTAGATCAGATGGCAAATTGGATTTGGTGCTAGGTCTTTCCCTTTAGGTTTTACCCCAACAATGTTTTCATTAGTTTCGCTCACTCTCGAAATCAAGCATTTTACAGCAGGTTGGAGCAGCCTGTATCTCAGCACAGGAATAAGGTAGGGAAGAATTCTAAGGCTCATTTTGACTGCCTCCAGAAGTTAGATCAGATGGCAAATTGGATTTGGTGCTAGGTCTTTCCCTTTAGGTTTTACCCCAACAATGTTTTCATTAGTTTCGCTCACTCTCGAAATCAAGCATTTTACAGCAGGTTGGAGCAGCCTGTATCTCAGCACAGGAATAAGGTAGGGAAGAATTCTAAGGATCATTTTGACTGCCTCCAGAAGTTAGATCACATGGCAAATTGGATTTGGTGCTAGGTCTTTCCCTTTCGGTTTTACCCCAACAATGTTTTCATTAGTTTCGCTCACTCTCGAAATCAAGCATTTTACAGCAGGTTGGAGCAGCCTGTATCTCAGCACAGGAATAAGGTAGGGAAGAATTCTAAGGATCATTTTGACTGCCTCCAGAAGTTAGATCAGATGGCAAATTGGATTTGGTGCTAGGTCTTTCCCTTTAGGTTTTACCCCAACAATGTTTTCATTAGTTTCGCTCACTCTCGAAATCAAGCATTTTACAGCAGGTTGGAGCAGCCTGTATCTCAGCACAGGAATAAGGTAGGGAAGAATTCTAAGGATCATTTTGACTGCCTCCAGAAGTTAGATCAGATGGCAAATTGGATTTGGTGCTAGGTCTTTCCCTTTAGGTTTTACCCCAACAATGTTTTCATTAGTTTCGCTCACTCTCGAAATCAAGCATTTTACAGCAGGTTGGAGCAGCCTGTATCTCAGCATAGGAATAAGGTAGGGAAGAATTCTAAGGCTCATTTTGACTGCCTCCAGAAGTTAGATCAGATGGCAAATTGGATTTGGTGCTAGGTCTTTCCCTTTCGGTTTTACCCCAACAATGTTTTCATTAGTTTCGCTCACTCTCGAAATCAAGCATTTTACAGCAGGTTGGAGCAGCCTGTATCTCAGCACAGGAATAAGGTAGGGAAGAATTCTAAGGCTCATTTTGACTGCCTCCAGAAGTTAGATCAGATGGCAAATTGGATTTGGTGCTAGGTCTTTCCCTTTAGGTTTTACCCCAACAATGTTTTCATTAGTTTCGCTCACTCTCGAAATCAAGCATTTTACAGCAGGTTGGAGCAGCCTGTATCTCAGCACAGGAATAAGGTAGGGAAGAATTCTAAGGATCATTTTGACTGCCTCCAGAAGTTAGATCAGATGGCAAATTGGATTTGGTGCTAGGTCTTTCCCTTTAGGTTTTACCCCAACAATGTTTTCATTAGTTTTGCTCACTCTCGAAATCAAGCATTTTACAGCAGGTTGGAGCAGCCTGTATCTCAGCACAGGAATAAGGTAGGGAAGAATTCTAAGGATCATTTTGTCTGCCTCCAGAAGTTAGATCAGATGGCAAATTGGATTTGGTGCTAGGTCTTTCCCTTTAGGTTTTACCCCAACAATGTTTTCATTAGTTTCGCTCACTCTCGAAATCAAGCATTTTACAGCAGGTTGGAGCAGCCTGTATCTCAGCACAGGAATAAGGTAGGGAAGAATTCTAAGGATCATTTTGACTGCCTCCAGAAGTTAGATCAGATGGCAAATTGGATTTGGTGCTAGGTCTTTCCCTTTAGGTTTTACCCCAACAATGTTTTCATTAGTTTCGCTCACTCTCGAAATCAAGCATTTTACAGCAGGTTGGAGCAGCCTGTATCTCAGCACAGGAATAAGGTAGGGAAGAATTCTAAGGCTCATTTTGACTGCCTCCAGAAGTTAGATCAGATGGCAAATTGGATTTGGTGCTAGGTCTTTCCCTTTAGGTTTTACCCCAACAATGTTTTCATTAGTTTCGCTCACTCTCGAAATCAAGCATTTTACAGCAGGTTGGAGCAGCCTGTATCTCAGCACAGGAATAAGGTAGGGAAGAATTCTAAGGCTCATTTTGACTGCCTCCAGAAGTTAGATCAGATGGCAAATTGGATTTGGTGCTAGGTCTTTCCCTTTAGGTTTTACCCCAACAATGTTTTCATTAGTTTCGCTCACTCTCGAAATCAAGCATTTTACAGCAGGTTGGAGCAGCCTGTATCTCAGCACAGGAATAAGGTAGGGAAGAATTCTAAGGCTCATTTTGACTGCCTCCAGAAGTTAGATCAGATGGCAAATTGGATTTGGTGCTAGGTCTTTCCCTTTAGGTTTTACCCCAACAATGTTTTCATTAGTTTCGCTCACTCTCGAAATCAAGCATTTTACAGCAGGTTGGAGCAGCCTGTATCTCAGCACAGGAATAAGGTAGGGAAGAATTCTAAGGATCATTTTGTCTGCCTCCAGAAGTTAGATCAGATGGCAAATTGGATTTGGTGCTAGGTCTTTCCCTTTAGGTTTTACCCCAACAATGTTTTCATTAGTTTCGCTCACTCTCGAAATCAAGCATTTTACAGCAGGTTGGAGCAGCCTGTATCTCAGCACAGGAATAAGGTAGGGAAGAATTCTAAGGCTCATTTTGACTGCCTCCAGAAGTTAGATCAGATGGCAAATTGGATTTGGTGCTAGGTCTTTCCCTTTAGGTTTTACCCCAACAATGTTTCATTAGTTTCGCTCACTCTCGAAATCAAGCATTTTACAGCAGGTTGGAGCAGCCTGTATCTCAGCACAGGAATAAGGTAGGGAAGAATTCTAAGGCTCATTTTGACTGCCTCCAGAAGTTAGATCAGATGGCAAATTGGATTTGGTGCTAGGTCTTTCCCTTTAGGTTTTACCCCAACAATGTTTTCATTAGTTTCGCTCACTCTCGAAATCAAGCATTTTACAGCAGGTTGGAGCAGCCTGTGTCTCAGCACAGGAATAAGGTAGGGAAGAATTCTAAGGATCATTTTGACTGCCTCCAGAAGTTAGATCAGATGGCAAATTGGATTTGGTGCTAGGTCTTTCCCTTTAGGTTTTACCCCAACAATGTTTTCATTAGTTTCGCTCACTCTCGAAATCAAGCATTTTACAGCAGGTTGGAGCAGCCTGTATCTCAGCACAGGAATAAGGTAGGGAAGAATTCTAAGGCTCATTTTGACTGCCTCCAGAAGTTAGATCAGATGGCAAATTGGATTTGGTGCTAGGTCTTTCCCTTTAGGTTTTACCCCAACAATGTTTTCATTAGTTTCGCTCACTCTCGAAATCAAGCATTTTACAGCAGGTTGGAGCAGCCTGTATCTCAGCACAGGAATAAGGTAGGGAAGAATTCTAAGGCTCATTTTGACTGCCTCCAGAAGTTAGATCAGATGGCAAATTGGATTTGGTGCTAGGTCTTTCCCTTTAGGTTTTACCCCAACAATGTTTTCATTAGTTTCGCTCACTCTCGAAATCAAGCATTTTACAGCAGGTTGGAGCAGCCTGTATCTCAGCACAGGAATAAGGTAGGGAAGAATTCTAAGGCTCATTTTGACTGCCTCCAGAAGTTAGATCAGATGGCAAATTGGATTTGGTGCTAGGTCTTTCCCTTTAGGTTTTACCCCAACAATGTTTTCATTAGTTTCGCTCACTCTCGAAATCAAGCATTTTACAGCAGGTTGGAGCAGCCTGTATCTCAGCACAGGAATAAGGTAGGGAAGAATTCTAAGGCTCATTTTGACTGCCTCCAGAAGTTAGATCAGATGGCAAATTGGATTTGGTGCTAGGTCTTTCCCTTTAGGTTTTACCCCAACAATGTTTTCATTAGTTTCGCTCACTCGCGAAATCAAGCATTTTACAGCAGGTTGGAGCAGCCTGTATCTCAGCACAGGAATAAGGTAGGGAAGAATTCTAAGGCTCATTTTGACTGCCTCCAGAAGTTAGATCAGATGGCAAATTGGATTTGGTGCTAGGTCTTTCCCTTTAGGTTTTACCCCAACAATGTTTTCATTAGTTTCGCTCACTCTCGAAATCAAGCATTTTACAGCAGGTTGGAGCAGCCTGTATCTCAGCACAGGAATAAGGTAGGGAAGAATTCTAAGGATCATTTTGACTGCCTCCAGAAGTTAGATCAGATGGCAAATTGGATTTGGTGTTAGGTCTTTCCCTTTAGGTTTTACCCCAACAATGTTTTCATTAGTTTCGCTCACTCTCGAAATCAAGCATTTTACAGCAGGTTGGAGCAGCCTGTATCTCAGCACAGGAATAAGGTAGGGAAGAATTCTAAGGATCATTTTGACTGCCTCCAGAAGTTAGATCAGATGGCAAATTGGATTTGGTGCTAGGTCTTTCCCTTTAGGTTTTACCCCAACAATGTTTTCATTAGTTTCACTCACTCTCGAAATCAAGCATTTTACAGCAGGTTGGAGCAGCCTGTATCTCAGCACAGGAATAAGGTAGGGAAGAATTCTAGGGATCATTTTGACTGCCTCCAGAAGTTAGATCAGATGGCAAATTGGATTTGGTGCTAGGTCTTTCCCTTTAGGTTTTACCCCAACAATGTTTTCATTAGTTTCGCTCACTCTCGAAATCAAGCATTTTACAGCAGGTTGGAGCAGCCTGTATCTCAGCACAGGAATAAGGTAGGGAAGAATTCTAAGGCTCATTTTGACTGCCTCCAGAAGTTAGATCAGATGGCAAATTGGATTTGGTGCTAGGTCTTTCCCTTTAGGTTTTACCCCAACAATGTTTTCATTAGTTTCGCTCACTCTCGAAATCAAGCATTTTACAGCAGGTTGGAGCAGCCTGTATCTCAGCACAGGAATAAGGTAGGGAAGAATTCTAGGGATCATTTTGACTGCCTCCAGAAGTTAGATCAGATGGCAAATTGGATTTGGTGCTAGGTCTTTCCCTTTAGGTTTTACCCCAACAATGTTTTCATTAGTTTCGCTCACTCTCGAAATCAAGCATTTTACAGCAGGTTGGAGCAGCCTGTATCTCAGCACAGGAATAAGGTAGGGAAGAATTCTAAGGATCATTTTGACTGCCTCCAGAAGTTAGATCAGATGGCAAATTGGATTTGGTGCTAGGTCTTTCCCTTTAGGTTTTACCCCAACAATGTTTTCATTAGTTTCGCTCACTCTCGAAATCAAGCATTTTACAGCAGGTTGGAGCAGCCTGTATCTCAGCACAGGAATAAGGTAGGGAAGAATTCTAAGGATCATTTTGACTGCCTCCAGAAGTTAGATCAGATGGCAAATTGGATTTGGTGCTAGGTCTTTCCCTTTAGGTTTTACCCCAACAATGTTTTCATTAGTTTCGCTCACACTCGAAATCAAGCATTTTACAGCAGGTTGGAGCAGCCTGTATCTCAGCACAGGAATAAGGTAGGGAAGAATTCTAAGGCTCATTTTGACTGCCTACAGAAGTTAGATCAGATGGCAAATTGGATTTGGTGCTAGGTCTTTCCCTTTAGGTTTTTACCCCAACAATGTTTTCATTAGTTTCGCTCACTCTCGAAATCAAGCATTTTACAGCAGGTTGGAGCAGCCTGTATCTCAGCACAGGAATAAGGTAGGGAAGAATTCTAAGGATCATTTTGACTGCCTCCAGAAGTTAGATCAGATGGCAAATTGGATTTGGTGCTAGGTCTTTCCCTTTAGGTTTTACCCCAACAATGTTTTCATTAGTTTCGCTCACTCTCGAAATCAAGCATTTTACAGCAGGTTGGAGCAGCCTGTATCTCAGCACAGGAATAAGGTAGGGAAGAATTCTAAGGCTCATTTTGACTGCCTCCAGAAGTTAGATCAGATGGCAAATTGGATTTGGTGCTAGGTCTTTCCCTTTAGGTTTTACCCCAACAATGTTTTCATTAGTTTCGCTCACTCTCGAAATCAAGCATTTTACAGCAGGTTGGAGCAGCCTGTATCTCAGCACAGGAATAAGGTAGGGAAGAATTCTAAGGATCATTTTGACTGCCTCCAGAAGTTAGATCAGATGGCAAATTGGATTTGGTGTTAGGTCTTTCCCTTTAGGTTTTACCCCAACAATGTTTTCATTAGTTTCGCTCACTCTCGAAATCAAGCATTTTACAGCAGGTTGGAGCAGCCTGTATCTCAGCACAGGAATAAGGTAGGGAAGAATTCTAAGGATCATTTTGACTGCCTCCAGAAGTTAGATCAGATGGCAAATTGGATTTGGTGCTAGGTCTTTCCCTTTAGGTTTTACCCCAACAATGTTTTCATTAGTTTCGCTCACTCTCGAAATCAAGCATTTTACAGCAGGTTGGAGCAGCCTGTATCTCAGCACAGGAATAAGGTAGGGAAGAATTCTAAGGATCATTTTGACTGCCTCCAGAAGTTAGATCAGATGGCAAATTGGATTTGGTGCTAGGTCTTTCCCTTTAGGTTTTACCCCAACAATGTTTTCATTAGTTTCGCTCACTCTCGAAATCAAGCATTTTACAGCAGGTTGGAGCAGCCTGTATCTCAGCACAGGAATAAGGTAGGGAAGAATTCTAAGGCTCATTTTGACTGCCTCCAGAAGTTAGATCAGATGGCAAATTGGATTTGGTGCTAGGTCTTTCCCTTTAGGTTTTACCCCAACAATGTTTTCATTAGTTTCGCTCACTCTCGAAATCAAGCATTTTACAGCAGGTTGGAGCAGCCTGTATCTCAGCACAGGAATAAGGTAGGGAAGAATTCTAGGGATCATTTTGACTGCCTCCAGAAGTTAGATCAGATGGCAAATTGGATTTGGTGCTAGGTCTTTCCCTTTAGGTTTTACCCCAACAATGTTTTCATTAGTTTCGCTCACTCTCGAAATCAAGCATTTTACAGCAGGTTGGAGCAGCCTGTATCTCAGCACAGGAATAAGGTAGGGAAGAATTCTAAGGCTCATTTTGACTGCCTCCAGAAGTTAGATCAGATGGCAAATTGGATTTGGTGCTAGGTCTTTCCCTTTAGGTTTTACCCCAACAATGTTTTCATTAGTTTCGCTCACTCTCGAAATCAAGCATTTTACAGCAGGTTGGAGCAGCCTGTATCTCAGCACAGGAATAAGGTAGGGAAGAATTCTAAGGATCATTTTGACTGCCTCCAGAAGTTAGATCAGATGGCAAATTGGATTTGGTGCTAGGTCTTTCCCTTTAGGTTTTACCCCAACAATGTTTTCATTAGTTTCGCTCACACTCGAAATCAAGCATTTTACAGCAGGTTGGAGCAGCCTGTATCTCAGCACAGGAATAAGGTAGGGAAGAATTCTAAGGCTCATTTTGACTGCCTCCAGAAGTTAGATCAGATGGCAAATTGGATTTGGTGCTAGGTCTTTCCCTTTAGGTTTTTACCCCAACAATGTTTTCATTAGTTTCGCTCACTCTCGAAATCAAGCATTTTACAGCAGGTTGGAGCAGCCTGTATCTCAGCACAGGAATAAGGTAGGGAAGAATTCTAAGGATCATTTTGACTGCCTCCAGAAGTTAGATCAGATGGCAAATTGGATTTGGTGCTAGGTCTTTCCCTTTAGGTTTTACCCCAACAATGTTTTCATTAGTTTCGCTCACTCTCGAAATCAAGCATTTTACAGCAGGTTGGAGCAGCCTGTATCTCAGCACAGGAATAAGGTAGGGAAGAATTCTAAGGCTCATTTTGACTGCCTCCAGAAGTTAGATCAGATGGCAAATTGGATTTGGTGCTAGGTCTTTCCCTTTAGGTTTTTACCCCAACAATCTTTTCATTAGTTTCGCTCACTCTCGAAATCAAGCATTTTACAGCAGGTTGGAGCAGCCTGTATCTCAGCACAGGAATAAGGTAGGGAAGAATTCTAAGGATCATTTTGACTGCCTCCAGAAGTTAGATCAGATGGCAAATTGGATTTGGTGCTAGGTCTTTCCCTTTAGGTTTTACCCCAACAATGTTTTCATTAGTTTCGCTCACTCTCGAAATCAAGCATTTTACAGCAGGTTGGAGCAGCCTGTATCTCAGCACAGGAATAAGGTAGGGAAGAATTCTAAGGCTCATTTTGACTGCCTCCAGAAGTTAGATCAGATGGCAAATTGGATTTGGTGCTAGGTCTTTCCCTTTAGGTTTTACCCCAACAATGTTTTCATTAGTTTCGCTCACTCTCGAAATCAAGCATTTTACAGCAGGTTGGAGCAGCCTGTATCTCAGCACAGGAATAAGGTAGGGAAGAATTCAAAGGATCATTTTGACTGCCTCCAGAAGTTAGATCAGATGGCAAATTGGATTTGGTGCTAGGTCTTTCCCTTTAGGTTTTACCCCAACAATGTTTTCATTAGTTTCGCTCACTCTCGAAATCAAGCATTTTACAGCAGGTTGGAGCAGCCTGTATCTCAGCACAGGAATAAGGTAGGGAAGAATTCTAAGGCTCATTTTGACTGCCTCCAGAAGTTAGATCAGATGGCAAATTGGATTTGGTGCTAGGTCTTTCCCTTTAGGTTTTACCCCAACAATGTTTTCATTAGTTTCGCTCACTCTCGAAATCAAGCATTTTACAGCAGGTTGGAGCAGCCTGTATCTCAGCACAGGAATAAGGTAGGGAAGAATTCTAAGGATCATTTTGACTGCCTCCAGAAGTTAGATCAGATGGCAAATTGGATTTGGTGCTAGGTCTTTCCCTTTAGGTTTTTACCCCAACAATCTTTTCATTAGTTTCGCTCACTCTCGAAATCAAGCATTTTACAGCAGGTTGGAGCAGCCTGTATCTCAGCACAGGAATAAGGTAGGGAAGAATTCTAAGGATCATTTTGACTGCCTCCAGAAGTTAGATCAGATGGCAAATTGGATTTGGTGCTAGGTCTTTCCCTTTAGGTTTTACCCCAACAATGTTTTCATTAGTTTCGCTCACTCTCGAAATCAAGCATTTTACAGCAGGTTGGAGCAGCCTGTATCTCAGCACAGGAATAAGGTAGGGAAGAATTCAAATGCTCATTTTGACTGCCTCCAGAAGTTAGATCAGATGGCAAATTGGATTTGGTGCTAGGTCTTTCCCTTTAGGTTTTACCCCAACAATGTTTTCATTAGTTTCGCTCACTCTCGAAATCAAGCATTTTACAGCAGGTTGGAGCAGCCTGTATCTCAGCACAGGAATAAGGTAGGGAAGAATTCTAAGGCTCATTTTGACTGCCTCCAGAAGTTAGATCAGATGGCAAATTGGATTTGGTGCTAGGTCTTTCCCTTTAGGTTTTACCCCAACAATGTTTTCATTAGTTTCGCTCACTCTCGAAATCAAGCATTTTACAGCAGGTTGGAGCAGCCTGTATCTCAGCACAGGAATAAGGTAGGGAAGAATTCTAAGGCTCATTTTGACTGCCTCCAGAAGTTAGATCAGATGGCAAATTGGATTTGGTGCTAGGTCTTTCCCTTTAGGTTTTACCCCAACAATGTTTTCATTAGTTTCGCTCACTCTCGAAATCAAGCATTTTACAGCAGGTTGGAGCAGCCTGTATCTCAGCACAGGAATAAGGTAGGGAAGAATTCTAAGGCTCATTTTGACTGCCTCCAGAAGTTAGATCAGATGGCAAATTGGATTTGGTGCTAGGTCTTTCCCTTTAGGTTTTACCCCAACAATGTTTTCATTAGTTTCGCTCACTGTCGAAATCAAGCATTTTACAGCAGGTTGGAGCAGCCTGTATCTCAGCACAGGAATAAGGTAGGGAAGAATTCTAAGGATCATTTTGACTGCCTCCAGAAGTTAGATCAGATGGCAAATTGGATTTGGTGCTAGGTCTTTCCCTTTAGGTTTTACCCCAACAATGTTTTCATTAGTTTCGCTCACTCTCGAAATCAAGCATTTTACAGCAGGTTGGAGCAGCCTGTATCTCAGCACAGGAATAAGGTAGGGAAGAATTCTAAGGATCATTTTGACTGCCTCCAGAAGTTAGATCAGATGGCAAATTGGATTTGGTGCTAGGTCTTTCCCTTTAGGTTTTACCCCAACAATGTTTTCATTAGTTTCGCTCACTCTCGAAATCAAGCATTTTACAGCAGGTTGGAGCAGCCTGTATCTCAGCACAGGAATAAGGTAGGGAAGAATTCTAAGGCTCATTTTGACTGCCTCCAGAAGTTAGATCAGATGGCAAATTGGATTTGGTGCTAGGTCTTTCCCTTTAGCTTTTACCCCAACAATGTTTTCATTAGTTTCGCTCACTCTCGAAATCAAGCATTTTACAGCAGGTTGGAGCAGCCTGTATCTCAGCACAGGAATAAGGCAGGGAAGAATTCAAAGGCTCATTTTGACTGCCTCCAGAAGTTAGATCAGATGGCAAATTGGATTTGGTGCTAGGTCTTTCCCTTTAGGTTTTACCCCAACAATGTTTTCATTAGTTTCGCTCACTCTCGAAATCAAGCATTTTACAGCAGGTTGGAGCAGCCTGTATCTCAGCACAGGAATAAGGTAGGGAAGAATTCTAAGGATCATTTTGACTGCCTCCAGAAGTTAGATCAGATGGCAAATTGGATTTGGTGCTAGGTCTTTCCCTTTAGGTTTTACCCCAACAATGTTTTCATTAGTTTCGCTCACTCTCGAAATCAAGCATTTTACAGCAGGTTGGAGCAGCCTGTATCTCAGCACAGGAATAAGGTAGGGAAGAATTCTAAGGCTCATTTTGACTGCCTCCAGAAGTTAGATCAGATGGCAAATTGGATTTGGTGCTAGGTCTTTCCCTTTAGGTTTTACCCCAACAATGTTTTCATTAGTTTCGCTCACTCTCGAAATCAAGCATTTTACAGCAGGTTGGAGCAGCCTGTATCTCAGCACAGGAATAAGGTAGGGAAGAATTCTAAGGCTCATTTTGACTGCCTCCAGAAGTTAGATCAGATGGCAAATTGGATTTGGTGCTAGGTCTTTCCCTTTAGGTTTTACCCCAACAATGTTTTCATTAGTTTCGCTCACTCTCGAAATCAAGCATTTTACAGCAGGTTGGAGCAGCCTGTATCTCAGCACAGGAATAAGGTAGGGAAGAATTCTAAGGCTCATTTTGACTGCCTCCAGAAGTTAGATCAGATGGCAAATTGGATTTGGTGCTAGGTCTTTCCCTTTAGGTTTTACCCCAACAATGTTTTCATTAGTTTCGCTCACTCTCGAAATCAAGCATTTTACAGCAGGTTGGAGCAGCCTGTATCTCAGCACAGGAATAAGGTAGGGAAGAATTCTAAGGCTCATTTTGACTGCCTCCAGAAGTTAGATCAGATGGCAAATTGGATTTGGTGCTAGGTCTTTCCCTTTAGGTTTTACCCCAACAATGTTTTCATTAGTTTCGCTCACTCTCGAAATCAAGCATTTTACAGCAGGTTGGAGCAGCCTGTATCTCAGCACAGGAATAAGGTAGGGAAGAATTCTAAGGCTCATTTTGACTGCCTCCAGAAGTTAGATCAGATGGCAAATTGGATTTGGTGCTAGGTCTTTCCCTTTAGGTTTTACCCCAACAATGTTTTCATTAGTTTCGCTCACTCTCGAAATCAAGCATTTTACAGCAGGTTGGAGCAGCCTGTATCTCAGCACAGGAATAAGGTAGGGAAGAATTCTAAGGCTCATTTTGACTGCCTCCAGAAGTTAGATCAGATGGCAAATTGGATTTGGTGCTAGGTCTTTCCCTTTAGGTTTTACCCCAACAATGTTTTCATTAGTTTCGCTCATTCTCGAAATCAAGCATTTTACAGCAGGTTGGAGCAGCCTGTATCTCAGCACAGGAATAAGGTAGGGAAGAATTCTAAGGCTCATTTTGACTGCCTCCAGAAGTTAGATCAGATGGCAAATTGGATTTGGTGCTAGGTCTTTCCCTTTAGGTTTTACCCCAACAATGTTTTCATTAGTTTCGCTCACTCTCGAAATCAAGCATTTTACAGCAGGTTGGAGCAGCCTGTATCTCAGCACAGGAATAAGGTAGGGAAGAATTCTAAGGCTCATTTTGACTGCCTCCAGAAGTTAGATCAGATGGCAAATTGGATTTGGTGCTAGGTCTTTCCCTTTAGGTTTTACCCCAACAATGTTTTCATTAGTTTCGCTCACTCGCGAAATCAAGCATTTTACAGCAGGTTGGAGCAGCCTGTATCTCAGCACAGGAATAAGGTAGGGAAGAATTCTAAGGCTCATTTTGACTGCCTCCAGAAGTTAGATCAGATGGCAAATTGGATTTGGTGCTAGGTCTTTCCCTTTAGGTTTTACCCCAACAATGTTTTCATTAGTTTCGCTCACTCTCGAAATCAAGCATTTTACAGCAGGTTGGAGCAGCCTGTATCTCAGCACAGGAATAAGGTAGGGAAGAATTCTAAGGCTCATTTTGACTGCCTCCAGAAGTTAGATCAGATGGCAAATTGGATTTGGTGCTAGGTCTTTCCCTTTAGGTTTTACCCCAACAATGTTTTCATTAGTTTCGCTCACTCTCGAAATCAAGCATTTTACAGCAGGTTGGAGCAGCCTGTATCTCAGCACAGGAATAAGGTAGGGAAGAATTCTAAGGCTCATTTTGACTGCCTCCAGAAGTTAGATCAGATGGCAAATTGGATTTGGTGCTAGGTCTTTCCCTTTAGGTTTTACCCCAACAATGTTTTCATTAGTTTCGCTCACTCTCGAAATCAAGCATTTTACAGCAGGTTGGAGCAGCCTGTATCTCAGCACAGGAATAAGGTAGGGAAGAATTCTAAGGCTCATTTTGACTGCCTCCAGAAGTTAGATCAGATGGCAAATTGGATTTGGTGCTAGGTCTTTCCCTTTAGGTTTTACCCCAACAATGTTTTCATTAGTTTCGCTCACTCTCGAAATCAAGCATTTTACAGCAGGTTGGAGCAGCCTGTATCTCAGCACAGGAATAAGGTAGGGAAGAATTCTAAGGCTCATTTTGACTGCCTCCAGAAGTTAGATCAGATGGCAAATTGGATTTGGTGCTAGGTCTTTCCCTTTAGGTTTTACCCCAACAATGTTTTCATTAGTTTCGCTCACTCTCGAAATCAAGCATTTTGCAGCAGGTTGGAGCAGCCTGTATCTCAGCACAGGAATAAGGTAGGGAAGAATTCAAATGCTCATTTTGACTGCCTCCAGAAGTTAGATCAGATGGCAAATTGGATTTGGTGCTAGGTCTTTCCCTTTAGGTTTTACCCCAACAATGTTTTCATTAGTTTCGCTCACTCTCGAAATCAAGCATTTTACAGCAGGTTGGAGCAGCCTGTATCTCAGCACAGGAATAAGGTAGGGAAGAATTCAAATGCTCATTTTGACTGCCTCCAGAAGTTAGATCAGATGGCAAATTGGATTTGGTGCTAGGTCTTTCCCTTTAGGTTTTACCCCAACAATGTTTTCATTAGTTTCGCTCACTCTCGAAATCAAGCATTTTACAGCAGGTTGGAGCAGCCTGTATCTCAGCACAGGAATAAGGTAGGGAAGAATTCAAATGCTCATTTTGACTGCCTCCAGAAGTTAGATCAGATGGCAAATTGGATTTGGTGCTAGGTCTTTCCCTTTAGGTTTTACCCCAACAATGTTTTCATTAGTTTCGCTCACTCTCGAAATCAAGCATTTTACAGCAGGTTGGAGCAGCCTGTATCTCAGCACAGGAATAAGGTAGGGAAGAATTCTAAGGCTCATTTTGACTGCCTCCAGAAGTTAGATCAGATGGCAAATTGGATTTGGTGCTAGGTCTTTCCCTTTAGGTTTTACCCCAACAATGTTTTCATTAGTTTCGCTCACTCTCGAAATCAAGCATTTTACAGCAGGTTGGAGCAGCCTGTATCTCAGCACAGGAATAAGGTAGGGAAGAATTCTAAGGCTCATTTTGACTGCCTCCAGAAGTTAGATCAGATGGCAAATTGGATTTGGTGCTAGGTCTTTCCCTTTAGGTTTTACCCCAACAATGTTTTCATTAGTTTCACTCACTCTCGAAATCAAGCATTTTACAGCAGGTTGGAGCAGCCTGTATCTCAGCACAGGAATAAGGTAGGGAAGAATTCTAAGGCTCATTTTGACTGCCTCCAGAAGTTAGATCAGATGGCAAATTGGATTTGGTGCTAGGTCTTTCCCTTTAGGTTTTACCCCAACAATGTTTTCATTAGTTTCGCTCACTCTCGAAATCAAGCATTTTACAGCAGGTTGGAGCAGCCTGTATCTCAGCACAGGAATAAGGTAGGGAAGAATTCTAAGGCTCATTTTGACTGCCTCCAGAAGTTAGATCAGATGGCAAATTGGATTTGGTGCTAGGTCTTTCCCTTTAGGTTTTACCCCAACAATGTTTTCATTAGTTTCGCTCACTCTCGAAATCAAGCATTTTACAGCAGGTTGGAGCAGCCTGTATCTCAGCACAGGAATAAGGTAGGGAAGAATTCTAAGGCTCATTTTGACTGCCTCCAGAAGTTAGATCAGATGGCAAATTGGATTTGGTGCTAGGTCTTTCCCTTTAGGTTTTACCCCAACAATGTTTTCATTAGTTTCGCTCACTCTCGAAATCAAGCATTTTACAGCAGGTTGGAGCAGCCTGTATCTCAGCACAGGAATAAGGTAGGGAAGAATTCTAAGGCTCATTTTGACTGCCTCCAGAAGTTAGATCAGATGGCAAATTGGATTTGGTGCTAGGTCTTTCCCTTTAGGTTTTACCCCAACAATGTTTTCATTAGTTTCGCTCACTCTCGAAATCAAGCATTTTACAGCAGGTTGGAGCAGCCTGTATCTCAGCACAGGAATAAGGTAGGGAAGAATTCTAAGGCTCATTTTGACTGCCTCCAGAAGTTAGATCAGATGGCAAATTGGATTTGGTGCTAGGTCTTTCCCTTTAGGTTTTACCCCAACAATGTTTTCATTAGTTTCGCTCACTCTCGAAATCAAGCATTTTACAGCAGGTTGGAGCAGCCTGTATCTCAGCACAGGAATAAGGTAGGGAAGAATTCTAAGGCTCATTTTGACTGCCTCCAGAAGTTAGATCAGATGGCAAATTGGATTTGGTGCTAGGTCTTTCCCTTTAGGTTTTACCCCAACAATGTTTTCATTAGTTTCGCTCACTCTCGAAATCAAGCATTTTACAGCAGGTTGGAGCAGCCTGTATCTCAGCACAGGAATAAGGTAGGGAAGAATTCTAAGGATCATTTTGACTGCCTCCAGAAGTTAGATCAGATGGCAAATTGGATTTGGTGCTAGGTCTTTCCCTTTAGGTTTTACCCCAACAATGTTTTCATTAGTTTCGCTCACTCTCGAAATCAAGCATTTTGCAGCAGGTTGGAGCAGCCTGTATCTCAGCACAGGAATAAGGTAGGGAAGAATTCAAATGCTCATTTTGACTGCCTCCAGAAGTTAGATCAGATGGCAAATTGGATTTGGTGCTAGGTCTTTCCCTTTAGGTTTTACCCCAACAATGTTTTCATTAGTTTCGCTCACTCTCGAAATCAAGCATTTTACAGCAGGTTGGAGCAGCCTGTATCTCAGCACAGGAATAAGGTAGGGAAGAATTCTAAGGATCATTTTGACTGCCTCCAGAAGTTAGATCAGATGGCAAATTGGATTTGGTGCTAGGTCTTTCCCTTTAGGTTTTACCCCAACAATGTTTTCATTAGTTTTGCTCACTCTCGAAATCAAGCATTTTACAGCAGGTTGGAGCAGCCTGTATCTCAGCACAGGAATAAGGTAGGGAAGAATTCTAAGGCTCATTTTGACTGCCTCCAGAAGTTAGATCAGATGGCAAATTGGATTTGGTGCTAGGTCTTTCCCTTTAGGTTTTACCCCAACAATGTTTTCATTAGTTTCGCTCACTCTCGAAATCAAGCATTTTACAGCAGGTTGGAGCAGCCTGTATCTCAGCACAGGAATAAGGTAGGGAAGAATTCTAAGGCTCATTTTGACTGCCTCCAGAAGTTAGATCAGATGGCAAATTGGATTTGGTGCTAGGTCTTTCCCTTTAGGTTTTACCCCAACAATGTTTTCATTAGTTTCGCTCACTCTCGAAATCAAGCATTTTACAGCAGGTTGGAGCAGCCTGTATCTCAGCACAGGAATAAGGTAGGGAAGAATTCTAAGGCTCATTTTGACTGCCTCCAGAAGTTAGATCAGATGGCAAATTGGATTTGGTGCTAGGTCTTTCCCTTTAGGTTTTACCCCAACAATGTTTTCATTAGTTTCGCTCACTCTCGAAATCAAGCATTTTACAGCAGGTTGGAGCAGCCTGTATCTCAGCACAGGAATAAGGTAGGGAAGAATTCTAAGGCTCATTTTGACTGCCTCCAGAAGTTAGATCAGATGGCAAATTGGATTTGGTGCTAGGTCTTTCCCTTTAGGTTTTACCCCAACAATGTTTTCATTAGTTTCGCTCACTCTCGAAATCAAGCATTTTACAGCAGGTTGGAGCAGCCTGTATCTCAGCACAGGAATAAGGTAGGGAAGAATTCTAAGGCTCATTTTGACTGCCTCCAGAAGTTAGATCAGATGGCAAATTGGATTTGGTGCTAGGTCTTTCCCTTTAGGTTTTACCCCAACAATGTTTTCATTAGTTTCGCTCACTCTCGAAATCAAGCATTTTACAGCAGGTTGGAGCAGCCTGTATCTCAGCACAGGAATAAGGTAGGGAAGAATTCTAAGGCTCATTTTGACTGCCTCCAGAAGTTAGATCAGATGGCAAATTGGATTTGGTGCTAGGTCTTTCCCTTTAGGTTTTACCCCAACAATGTTTTCATTACTTTCGCTCACTCTCGAAATCAAGCATTTTACAGCAGGTTGGAGCAGCCTGTATCTCAGCACAGGAATAAGGTAGGGAAGAATTCTAAGGATCATTTTGACTGCCTCCAGAAGTTAGATCAGATGGCAAATTGGATTTGGTGCTAGGTCTTTCCCTTTAGGTTTTACCCCAACAATGTTTTCATTAGTTTCGCTCACTCTCGAAATCAAGCATTTTGCAGCAGGTTGGAGCAGCCTGTATCTCAGCACAGGAATAAGGTAGGGAAGAATTCAAATGCTCATTTTGACTGCCTCCAGAAGTTAGATCAGATGGCAAATTGGATTTGGTGCTAGGTCTTTCCCTTTAGGTTTTACCCCAACAATGTTTTCATTAGTTTCGCTCACTCTCGAAATCAAGCATTTTACAGCAGGTTGGAGCAGCCTGTATCTCAGCAGAGGAATAAGGTAGGGAAGAATTCTAAGGATCATTTTGACTGCCTCCAGAAGTTAGATCAGATGGCAAATTGGATTTGGTGCTAGGTCTTTCCCTTTAGGTTTTACCCCAACAATGTTTTCATTAGTTTTGCTCACTCTCGAAATCAAGCATTTTACAGCAGGTTGGAGCAGCCTGTATCTCAGCACAGGAATAAGGTAGGGAAGAATTCTAAGGCTCATTTTGACTGCCTCCAGAAGTTAGATCAGATGGCAAATTGGATTTGGTGCTAGGTCTTTCCCTTTAGGTTTTACCCCAACAATGTTTTCATTAGTTTCGCTCACTCTCGAAATCAAGCATTTTACAGCAGGTTGGAGCAGCCTGTATCTCAGCACAGGAATAAGGTAGGGAAGAATTCTAAGGATCATTTTGACTGCCTCCAGAAGTTAGATCAGATGGCAAATTGGATTTGGTGCTAGGTCTTTCCCTTTAGGTTTTACCCCAACAATGTTTTCATTAGTTTCGCTCACTCTCGAAATCAAGCATTTTACAGCAGGTTGGAGCAGCCTGTATCTCAGCACAGGAATAAGGTAGGGAAGAATTCTAAGGCTCATTTTGACTGCCTCCAGAAGTTAGATCAGATGGCAAATTGGATTTGGTGCTAGGTCTTTCCCTTTAGCTTTTACCCCAACAATGTTTTCATTAGTTTCGCTCACTCTCGAAATCAAGCATTTTAAAGCAGGTTGGAGCAGCCTGTATCTCAGCACAGGAATAAGGTAGGGAAGAATTCAAATGCTCATTTTGACTGCCTCCAGAAGTTAGATCAGATGGCAAATTGGATTTGGTGCTAGGTCTTTCCCTTTAGGTTTTACCCCAACAATGTTTTCATTAGTTTCGCTCACTCTCGAAATCAAGCATTTTACAGCAGGTTGGAGCAGCCTGTATCTCAGCACAGGAATAAGGTAGGGAAGAATTCTAAGGATCATTTTGACTGCCTCCAGAAGTTAGATCAGATGGCAAATTGGATTTGGTGCTAGGTCTTTCCCTTTAGGTTTTACCCCAACAATGTTTTCATTAGTTTCGCTCACTCTCGAAATCAAGCATTTTACAGCAGGTTGGAGCAGCCTGTATCTCAGCACAGGAATAAGGTAGGGAAGAATTCTAAGGCTCATTTTGACTGCCTCCAGAAGTTAGATCAGATGGCAAATTGGATTTGGTGCTAGGTCTTTCCCTTTAGGTTTTACCCCAACAATGTTTTCATTAGTTTCGCTCACTCTCGAAATCAAGCATTTTACAGCAGGTTGGAGCAGCCTGTATCTCAGCACAGGAATAAGGTAGGGAAGAATTCTAAGGATCATTTTGACTGCCTCCAGAAGTTAGATCAGATGGCAAATTGGATTTGGTGCTAGGTCTTTCCCTTTAGGTTTTACCCCAACAATGTTTTCATTAGTTTCGCTCACTCTCGAAATCAAGCATTTTACAGCAGGTTGGAGCAGCCTGTATCTCAGCACAGGAATAAGGTAGGGAAGAATTCAAATGCTCATTTTGACTGCCTCCAGAAGTTAGATCAGATGGCAAATTGGATTTGGTGCTAGGTCTTTCCCTTTAGGTTTTACCCCAACAATGTTTTCATTAGTTTCGCTCACTCTCGAAATCAAGCATTTTACAGCAGGTTGGAGCAGCCTGTATCTCAGCACAGGAATAAGGTAGGGAAGAATTCTAAGGCTCATTTTGACTGCCTCCAGAAGTTAGATCAGATGGCAAATTGGATTTGGTGCTAGGTCTTTCCCTTTAGGTTTTACCCCAACAATGTTTTCATTAGTTTCGCTCACTCTCGAAATCAAGCATTTTACAGCAGGTTGGAGCAGCCTGTATCTCAGCACAGGAATAAGGTAGGGAAGAATTCTAAGGATCATTTTGACTGCCTCCAGAAGTTAGATCAGATGGCAAATTGGATTTGGTGCTAGGTCTTTCCCTTTAGGTTTTACCCCAACAATGTTTTCATTAGTTTCGCTCACTCTCGAAATCAAGCATTTTACAGCAGGTTGGAGCAGCCTGTATCTCAGCACAGGAATAAGGTAGGGAAGAATTCTAAGGCTCATTTTGACTGCCTCCAGAAGTTAGATCAGATGGCAAATTGGATTTGGTGCTAGGTCTTTCCCTTTAGGTTTTACCCCAACAATGTTTTCATTAGTTTCGCTCACTCTCGAAATCAAGCATTTTACAGCAGGTTGGAGCAGCCTGTATCTCAGCACAGGAATAAGGTAGGGAAGAATTCTAAGGATCATTTTGACTGCCTCCAGAAGTTAGATCAGATGGCAAATTGGATTTGGTGCTAGGTCTTTCCCTTTAGGTTTTACCCCAACAATGTTTTCATTAGTTTCGCTCACTCTCGAAATCAAGCATTTTACAGCAGGTTGGAGCAGCCTGTATCTCAGCACAGGAATAAGGTAGGGAAGAATTCTAAGGCTCATTTTGACTGCCTCCAGAAGTTAGATCAGATGGCAAATTGGATTTGGTGCTAGGTCTTTCCCTTTAGGTTTTACCCCAACAATGTTTTCATTAGTTTCGCTCACTCTCGAAATCAAGCATTTTACAGCAGGTTGGAGCAGCCTGTATCTCAGCACAGGAATAAGGTAGGGAAGAATTCAAAGGATCATTTTGACTGCCTCCAGAAGTTAGATCAGATGGCAAATTGGATTTGGTGCTAGGTCTTTCCCTTTAGGTTTTACCCCAACAATGTTTTCATTAGTTTCGCTCACACTCGAAATCAAGCATTTTACAGCAGGTTGGAGCAGCCTGTATCTCAGCACAGGAATAAGGTAGGGAAGAATTCTAAGGCTCATTTTGACTGCCTCCAGAAGTTAGATCAGATGGCAAATTGGATTTGGTGCTAGGTCTTTCCCTTTAGGTTTTACCCCAACAATGTTTTCATTAGTTTCGCTCACTCTCGAAATCAAGCATTTTACAGCAGGTTGGAGCAGCCTGTATCTCAGCACAGGAATAAGGTAGGGAAGAATTCTAAGGCTCATTTTGACTGCCTCCAGAAGTTAGATCAGATGGCAAATTGGATTTGGTGCTAGGTCTTTCCCTTTAGGTTTTACCCCAACAATGTTTTCATTAGTTTCGCTCACTCTCGAAATCAAGCATTTTACAGCAGGTTGGAGCAGCCTGTATCTCAGCACAGGAATAAGGTAGGGAAGAATTCTAAGGCTCATTTTGACTGCCTCCAGAAGTTAGATCAGATGGCAAATTGGATTTGGTGCTAGGTCTTTCCCTTTAGGTTTTACCCCAACAATGTTTTCATTAGTTTCGCTCACTCTCGAAATCAAGCATTTTACAGCAGGTTGGAGCAGCCTGTATCTCAGCACAGGAATAAGGTAGGGAAGAATTCTAAGGCTCATTTTGACTGCCTCCAGAAGTTAGATCAGATGGCAAATTGGATTTGGTGCTAGGTCTTTCCCTTTCGGTTTTACCCCAACAATGTTTTCATTAGTTTCGCTCACTCTCGAAATCAAGCATTTTACAGCAGGTTGGAGCAGCCTGTATCTCAGCACAGGAATAAGGTAGGGAAGAATTCTAAGGCTCATTTTGACTGCCTCCAGAAGTTAGATCAGATGGCAAATTGGATTTGGTGCTAGGTCTTTCCCTTTAGGTTTTACCCCAACAATGTTTTCATTAGTTTCGCTCACTCTCGAAATCAAGCATTTTACAGCAGGTTGGAGCAGCCTGTATCTCAGCACAGGAATAAGGTAGGGAAGAATTCTAAGGCTCATTTTGACTGCCTCCAGAAGTTAGATCAGATGGCAAATTGGATTTGGTGCTAGGTCTTTCCCTTTAGGTTTTACCCCAACAATGTTTTCATTAGTTTCGCTCACTCTCGAAATCAAGCATTTTACAGCAGGTTGGAGCAGCCTGTATCTCAGCACAGGAATAAGGTAGGGAAGAATTCTAAGGCTCATTTTGACTGCCTCCAGAAGTTAGATCAGATGGCAAATTGGATTTGGTGCTAGGTCTTTCCCTTTAGGTTTTACCCCAACAATGTTTTCATTAGTTTCGCTCACTCTCGAAATCAAGCATTTTACAGCAGGTTGGAGCAGCCTGTATCTCAGCACAGGAATAAGGTAGGGAAGAATTCTAAGGCTCATTTTGACTGCCTCCAGAAGTTAGATCAGATGGCAAATTGGATTTGGTGCTAGGTCTTTCCCTTTAGGTTTTACCCCAACAATGTTTTCATTAGTTTCGCTCACTCTCGAAATCAAGCATTTTGCAGCAGGTTGGAGCAGCCTGTATCTCAGCACAGGAATAAGGTAGGGAAGAATTCAAATGCTCATTTTGACTGCCTCCAGAAGTTAGATCAGATGGCAAATTGGATTTGGTGCTAGGTCTTTCCCTTTAGGTTTTACCCCAACAATGTTTTCATTAGTTTCGCTCACTCTCGAAATCAAGCATTTTACAGCAGGTTGGAGCAGCCTGTATCTCAGCACAGGAATAAGGTAGGGAAGAATTCTAAGGATCATTTTGACTGCCTCCAGAAGTTAGATCAGATGGCAAATTGGATTTGGTGCTAGGTCTTTCCCTTTAGGTTTTACCCCAACAATGTTTTCATTAGTTTCGCTCACTCTCGAAATCAAGCATTTTACAGCAGGTTGGAGCAGCCTGTATCTCAGCACAGGAATAAGGTAGGGAAGAATTCTAAGGATCATTTTGACTGCCTCCAGAAGTTAGATCAGATGGCAAATTGGATTTGGTGCTAGGTCTTTCCCTTTAGGTTTTACCCCAACAATGTTTTCATTAGTTTCGCTCACTCTCGAAATCAAGCATTTTACAGCAGGTTGGAGCAGCCTGTATCTCAGCACAGGAATAAGGTAGGGAAGAATTCTAAGGCTCATTTTGACTGCCTCCAGAAGTTAGATCAGATGGCAAATTGGATTTGGTGCTAGGTCTTTCCCTTTAGGTTTTACCCCAACAATGTTTTCATTAGTTTCGCTCACTCTCGAAATCAAGCATTTTACAGCAGGTTGGAGCAGCCTGTATCTCAGCACAGGAATAAGGTAGGGAAGAATTCTAAGGCTCATTTTGACTGCCTCCAGAAGTTAGATCAGATGGCAAATTGGATTTGGTGCTAGGTCTTTCCCTTTAGGTTTTACCCCAACAATGTTTTCATTAGTTTCGCTCACTCTCGAAATCAAGCATTTTACAGCAGGTTGGAGCAGCCTGTATCTCAGCACAGGAATAAGGTAGGGAAGAATTCTAAGGCTCATTTTGACTGCCTCCAGAAGTTAGATCAGATGGCAAATTGGATTTGGTGCTAGGTCTTTCCCTTTAGGTTTTACCCCAACAATGTTTTCATTAGTTTCGCTCACTCTCGAAATCAAGCATTTTACAGCAGGTTGGAGCAGCCTGTATCTCAGCACAGGAATAAGGTAGGGAAGAATTCTAAGGCTCATTTTGACTGCCTCCAGAAGTTAGATCAGATGGCAAATTGGATTTGGTGCTAGGTCTTTCCCTTTAGGTTTTACCCCAACAATGTTTTCATTAGTTTCGCTCACTCTCGAAATCAAGCATTTTACAGCAGGTTGGAGCAGCCTGTATCTCAGCACAGGAATAAGGTAGGGAAGAATTCTAAGGATCATTTTGACTGCCTCCAGAAGTTAGATCAGATGGCAAATTGGATTTGGTGCTAGGTCTTTCCCTTTAGGTTTTACCCCAACAATGTTTTCATTAGTTTCGCTCACTCTCGAAATCAAGCATTTTACAGCAGGTTGGAGCAGCCTGTATCTCAGCACAGGAATAAGGTAGGGAAGAATTCTAAGGATCATTTTGACTGCCTCCAGAAGTTAGATCAGATGGCAAATTGGATTTGGTGCTAGGTCTTTCCCTTTAGGTTTTACCCCAACAATGTTTTCATTAGTTTCGCTCACTCTCAAAATCAAGCATTTTACAGCAGGTTGGAGCAGCCTGTATCTCAGCACAGGAATAAGGTAGGGAAGAATTCTAAGGCTCATTTTGACTGCCTCCAGAAGTTAGATCAGATGGCAAATTGGATTTGGTGCTAGGTCTTTCCCTTTAGGTTTTACCCCAACAATGTTTTCATTAGTTTCGCTCACTCTCGAAATCAAGCATTTTACAGCAGGTTGGAGCAGCCTGTATCTCAGCACAGGAATAAGGTAGGGAAGAATTCTAAGGCTCATTTTGACTGCCTCCAGAAGTTAGATCAGATGGCAAATTGGATTTGGTGCTAGGTCTTTCCCTTTAGGTTTTACCCCAACAATGTTTTCATTAGTTTCGCTCACTCTCGAAATCAAGCATTTTACAGCAGGTTGGAGCAGCCTGTATCTCAGCACAGGAATAAGGTAGGGAAGAATTCTAAGGATCATTTTGACTGCCTCCAGAAGTTAGATCAGATGGCAAATTGGATTTGGTGCTAGGTCTTTCCCTTTAGGTTTTACCCCAACAATGTTTTCATTAGTTTCGCTCACTCTCGAAATCAAGCATTTTACAGCAGGTTGGAGCAGCCTGTATCTCAGCACAGGAATAAGGTAGGGAAGAATTCAAATGCTCATTTTGACTGCCTCCAGAAGTTAGATCAGATGGCAAATTGGATTTGGTGCTAGGTCTTTCCCTTTAGGTTTTACCCCAACAATGTTTTCATTAGTTTCGCTCACTCTCGAAATCAAGCATTTTACAGCAGGTTGGAGCAGCCTGTATCTCAGCACAGGAATAAGGTAGGGAAGAATTCTAAGGATCATTTTGACTGCCTCCAGAAGTTAGATCAGATGGCAAATTGGATTTGGTGCTAGGTCTTTCCCTTTAGGTTTTACCCCAACAATGTTTTCATTAGTTTTGCTCACTCTCGAAATCAAGCATTTTACAGCAGGTTGGAGCAGCCTGTATCTCAGCACAGGAATAAGGTAGGGAAGAATTCTAAGGCTCATTTTGACTGCCTCCAGAAGTTAGATCAGATGGCAAATTGGATTTGGTGCTAGGTCTTTCCCTTTAGGTTTTACCCCAACAATGTTTTCATTAGTTTCGCTCACTCTCGAAATCAAGCATTTTACAGCAGGTTGGAGCAGCCTGTATCTCAGCACAGGAATAAGGTAGGGAAGAATTCTAAGGATCATTTTGACTGCCTCCAGAAGTTAGATCAGATGGCAAATTGGATTTGGTGCTAGGTCTTTCCCTTTAGGTTTTACCCCAACAATGTTTTCATTAGTTTCGCTCACTCTCGAAATCAAGCATTTTACAGCAGGTTGGAGCAGCCTGTATCTCAGCACAGGAATAAGGTAGGGAAGAATTCTAAGGCTCATTTTGACTGCCTCCAGAAGTTAGATCAGATGGCAAATTGGATTTGGTGCTAGGTCTTTCCCTTTAGCTTTTACCCCAACAATGTTTTCATTAGTTTCGCTCACTCTCGAAATCAAGCATTTTAAAGCAGGTTGGAGCAGCCTGTATCTCAGCACAGGAATAAGGTAGGGAAGAATTCAAATGCTCATTTTGACTGCCTCCAGAAGTTAGATCAGATGGCAAATTGGATTTGGTGCTAGGTCTTTCCCTTTAGGTTTTACCCCAACAATGTTTTCATTAGTTTCGCTCACTCTCGAAATCAAGCATTTTACAGCAGGTTGGAGCAGCCTGTATCTCAGCACAGGAATAAGGTAGGGAAGAATTCTAAGGATCATTTTGACTGCCTCCAGAAGTTAGATCAGATGGCAAATTGGATTTGGTGCTAGGTCTTTCCCTTTAGGTTTTACCCCAACAATGTTTTCATTAGTTTCGCTCACTCTCGAAATCAAGCATTTTACAGCAGGTTGGAGCAGCCTGTATCTCAGCACAGGAATAAGGTAGGGAAGAATTCTAAGGCTCATTTTGACTGCCTCCAGAAGTTAGATCAGATGGCAAATTGGATTTGGTGCTAGGTCTTTCCCTTTAGGTTTTACCCCAACAATGTTTTCATTAGTTTCGCTCACTCTCGAAATCAAGCATTTTACAGCAGGTTGGAGCAGCCTGTATCTCAGCACAGGAATAAGGTAGGGAAGAATTCTAAGGATCATTTTGACTGCCTCCAGAAGTTAGATCAGATGGCAAATTGGATTTGGTGCTAGGTCTTTCCCTTTAGGTTTTACCCCAACAATGTTTTCATTAGTTTCGCTCACTCTCGAAATCAAGCATTTTACAGCAGGTTGGAGCAGCCTGTATCTCAGCACAGGAATAAGGTAGGGAAGAATTCAAATGCTCATTTTGACTGCCTCCAGAAGTTAGATCAGATGGCAAATTGGATTTGGTGCTAGGTCTTTCCCTTTAGGTTTTACCCCAACAATGTTTTCATTAGTTTCGCTCACTCTCGAAATCAAGCATTTTACAGCAGGTTGGAGCAGCCTGTATCTCAGCACAGGAATAAGGTAGGGAAGAATTCTAAGGCTCATTTTGACTGCCTCCAGAAGTTAGATCAGATGGCAAATTGGATTTGGTGCTAGGTCTTTCCCTTTAGGTTTTACCCCAACAATGTTTTCATTAGTTTCGCTCACTCTCGAAATCAAGCATTTTACAGCAGGTTGGAGCAGCCTGTATCTCAGCACAGGAATAAGGTAGGGAAGAATTCTAAGGATCATTTTGACTGCCTCCAGAAGTTAGATCAGATGGCAAATTGGATTTGGTGCTAGGTCTTTCCCTTTAGGTTTTACCCCAACAATGTTTTCATTAGTTTCGCTCACTCTCGAAATCAAGCATTTTACAGCAGGTTGGAGCAGCCTGTATCTCAGCACAGGAATAAGGTAGGGAAGAATTCTAAGGCTCATTTTGACTGCCTCCAGAAGTTAGATCAGATGGCAAATTGGATTTGGTGCTAGGTCTTTCCCTTTCGGTTTTACCCCAACAATGTTTTCATTAGTTTCGCTCACTCTCGAAATCAAGCATTTTACAGCAGGTTGGAGCAGCCTGTATCTCAGCACAGGAATAAGGTAGGGAAGAATTCTAAGGCTCATTTTGACTGCCTCCAGAAGTTAGATCAGATGGCAAATTGGATTTGGTGCTAGGTCTTTCCCTTTAGGTTTTACCCCAACAATGTTTTCATTAGTTTCGCTCACTCTCGAAATCAAGCATTTTACAGCAGGTTGGAGCAGCCTGTATCTCAGCACAGGAATAAGGTAGGGAAGAATTCTAAGGCTCATTTTGACTGCCTCCAGAAGTTAGATCAGATGGCAAATTGGATTTGGTGCTAGGTCTTTCCCTTTAGGTTTTACCCCAACAATGTTTTCATTAGTTTCGCTCACTCTCGAAATCAAGCATTTTACAGCAGGTTGGAGCAGCCTGTATCTCAGCACAGGAATAAGGTAGGGAAGAATTCAAAGGATCATTTTGACTGCCTCCAGAAGTTAGATCAGATGGCAAATTGGATTTGGTGCTAGGTCTTTCCCTTTAGGTTTTACCCCAACAATGTTTTCATTAGTTTCGCTCACACTCGAAATCAAGCATTTTACAGCAGGTTGGAGCAGCCTGTATCTCAGCACAGGAATAAGGTAGGGAAGAATTCTAAGGCTCATTTTGACTGCCTCCAGAAGTTAGATCAGATGGCAAATTGGATTTGGTGCTAGGTCTTTCCCTTTAGGTTTTACCCCAACAATGTTTTCATTAGTTTCGCTCACTCTCGAAATCAAGCATTTTACAGCAGGTTGGAGCAGCCTGTATCTCAGCACAGGAATAAGGTAGGGAAGAATTCTAAGGCTCATTTTGACTGCCTCCAGAAGTTAGATCAGATGGCAAATTGGATTTGGTGCTAGGTCTTTCCCTTTAGGTTTTACCCCAACAATGTTTTCATTAGTTTCGCTCACTCTCGAAATCAAGCATTTTACAGCAGGTTGGAGCAGCCTGTATCTCAGCACAGGAATAAGGTAGGGAAGAATTCTAAGGCTCATTTTGACTGCCTCCAGAAGTTAGATCAGATGGCAAATTGGATTTGGTGCTAGGTCTTTCCCTTTAGGTTTTACCCCAACAATGTTTTCATTAGTTTCGCTCACTCTCGAAATCAAGCATTTTACAGCAGGTTGGAGCAGCCTGTATCTCAGCACAGGAATAAGGTAGGGAAGAATTCTAAGGCTCATTTTGACTGCCTCCAGAAGTTAGATCAGATGGCAAATTGGATTTGGTGCTAGGTCTTTCCCTTTAGGTTTTACCCCAACAATGTTTTCATTAGTTTCGCTCACTCTCGAAATCAAGCATTTTACAGCAGGTTGGAGCAGCCTGTATCTCAGCACAGGAATAAGGTAGGGAAGAATTCTAAGGCTCATTTTGACTGCCTCCAGAAGTTAGATCAGATGGCAAATTGGATTTGGTGCTAGGTCTTTCCCTTTAGGTTTTACCCCAACAATGTTTTCATTAGTTTCGCTCACTCTCGAAATCAAGCATTTTACAGCAGGTTGGAGCAGCCTGTATCTCAGCACAGGAATAAGGTAGGGAAGAATTCTAAGGCTCATTTTGACTGCCTCCAGAAGTTAGATCAGATGGCAAATTGGATTTGGTGCTAGGTCTTTCCCTTTAGGTTTTACCCCAACAATGTTTTCATTAGTTTCGCTCACTCTCGAAATCAAGCATTTTACAGCAGGTTGGAGCAGCCTGTATCTCAGCACAGGAATAAGGTAGGGAAGAATTCTAAGGCTCATTTTGACTGCCTCCAGAAGTTAGATCAGATGGCAAATTGGATTTGGTGCTAGGTCTTTCCCTTTAGGTTTTACCCCAACAATGTTTTCATTAGTTTCGCTCACTCTCGAAATCAAGCATTTTACAGCAGGTTGGAGCAGCCTGTATCTCAGCACAGGAATAAGGTAGGGAAGAATTCTAAGGCTCATTTTGACTGCCTCCAGAAGTTAGATCAGATGGCAAATTGGATTTGGTGCTAGGTCTTTCCCTTTAGGTTTTACCCCAACAATGTTTTCATTAGTTTCGCTCACATCTCGAAATCAAGCATTTTACAGCAGGTTGGAGCAGCCTGTATCTCAGCACAGGAATAAGGTAGGGAAGAATTCTAAGGCTCATTTTGACTGCCTCCAGAAGTTAGATCAGATGGCAAATTGGATTTGGTGCTAGGTCTTTCCCTTTAGGTTTTACCCCAACAATGTTTTCATTAGTTTCGCTCACTCTCGAAATCAAGCATTTTGCAGCAGGTTGGAGCAGCCTGTATCTCAGCACAGGAATAAGGTAGGGAAGAATTCTAAGGCTCATTTTGACTGCCTCCAGAAGTTAGATCAGATGGCAAATTGGATTTGGTGCTAGGTCTTTCCCTTTAGGTTTTACCCCAACAATGTTTTCATTAGTTTCGCTCACTCTCGAAATCAAGCATTTTACAGCAGGTTGGAGCAGCCTGTATCTCAGCACAGGAATAAGGTAGGGAAGAATTCTAAGGCTCATTTTGACTGCCTCCAGAAGTTAGATCAGATGGCAAATTGGATTTGGTGCTAGGTCTTTCTCTTTAGGTTTTACCCCAACAATGTTTTCATTAGTTTCGCTCACTCTCGAAATCAAGCATTTTACAGCAGGTTGGAGCAGCCTGTATCTCAGCACAGGAATAAGGTAGGGAAGAATTCTAAGGCTCATTTTGACTGCCTCCAGAAGTTAGATCAGATGGCAAATTGGATTTGGTGCTAGGTCTTTCCCTTTAGGTTTTACCCCAACAATGTTTTCATTAGTTTCGCTCACTCTCGAAATCAAGCATTTTACAGCAGGTTGGAGCAGCCTGTATCTCAGCACAGGAATAAGGTAGGGAAGAATTCAAATGCTCATTTTGACTGCCTCCAGAAGTTAGATCAGATGGCAAATTGGATTTGGTGCTAGGTCTTTCCCTTTAGGTTTTACCCCCAACAATGTTTTCATTAGTTTCGCTCACTCTCGAAATCAAGCATTTTACAGCAGGTTGGAGCAGCCTGTATCTCAGCACAGGAATAAGGTAGGGAAGAATTCTAAGGATCATTTTGACTGCCTCCAGAAGTTAGATCAGATGGCAAATTGGATTTGGTGCTAGGTCTTTCCCTTTAGGTTTTTACCCCAACAATGTTTTCATTAGTTTTGCTCACTCTCGAAATCAAGCATTTTACAGCAGGTTGGAGCAGCCTGTATCTCAGCACAGGAATAAGGTAGGGAAGAATTCTAAGGCTCATTTTGACTGCCTCCAGAAGTTAGATCAGATGGCAAATTGGATTTGGTGCTAGGTCTTTCCCTTTAGGTTTTACCCCAACAATGTTTTCATTAGTTTCGCTCACTCTCGAAATCAAGCATTTTACAGCAGGTTGGAGCAGCCTGTATCTCAGCACAGGAATAAGGTAGGGAAGAATTCTAAGGATCATTTTGACTGCCTCCAGAAGTTAGATCAGATGGCAAATTGGATTTGGTGCTAGGTCTTTCCCTTTAGGTTTTACCCCAACAATGTTTTCATTAGTTTCGCTCACTCTCGAAATCAAGCATTTTACAGCAGGTTGGAGCAGCCTGTATCTCAGCACAGGAATAAGGTAGGGAAGAATTCTAAGGCTCATTTTGACTGCCTCCAGAAGTTAGATCAGATGGCAAATTGGATTTGGTGCTAGGTCTTTCCCTTTAGCTTTTACCCCAACAATGTTTTCATTAGTTTCGCTCACTCTCGAAATCAAGCATTTTAAAGCAGGTTGGAGCAGCCTGTATCTCAGCACAGGAATAAGGTAGGGAAGAATTCAAATGCTCATTTTGACTGCCTCCAGAAGTTAGATCAGATGGCAAATTGGATTTGGTGCTAGGTCTTTCCCCCCCCCCCTCTTAGGTTTTACCCCAACAATGTTTTCATTAGTTTCGCTCACTCTCGAAATCAAGCATTTTACAGCAGGTTGGAGCAGCCTGTATCTCAGCACAGGAATAAGGTAGGGAAGAATTCTAAGGATCATTTTGACTGCCTCCAGAAGTTAGATCAGATGGCAAATTGGATTTGGTGCTAGGTCTTTCCCTTTAGGTTTTACCCCAACAATGTTTTCATTAGTTTCGCTCACTCTCGAAATCAAGCATTTTACAGCAGGTTGGAGCAGCCTGTATCTCAGCACAGGAATAAGGTAGGGAAGAATTCTAAGGCTCATTTTGACTGCCTCCAGAAGTTAGATCAGATGGCAAATTGGATTTGGTGCTAGGTCTTTCCCTTTAGGTTTTACCCCAACAATGTTTTCATTAGTTTCGCTCACTCTCGAAATCAAGCATTTTACAGCAGGTTGGAGCAGCCTGTATCTCAGCACAGGAATAAGGTAGGGAAGAATTCTAAGGATCATTTTGACTGCCTCCAGAAGTTAGATCAGATGGCAAATTGGATTTGGTGCTAGGTCTTTCCCTTTAGGTTTTTACCCCAACAATGTTTTCATTAGTTTCGCTCACTCTCGAAATCAAGCATTTTACAGCAGGTTGGAGCAGCCTGTATCTCAGCACAGGAATAAGGTAGGGAAGAATTCAAATGCTCATTTTTGACTGCCTCCAGAAGTTAGATCAGATGGCAAATTGGATTTGGTGCTAGGTCTTTCCCTTTAGGTTTTACCCCCAACAATGTTTTCATTAGTTTCGCTCACTCTCGAAATCAAGCATTTTACAGCAGGTTGGAGCAGCCTGTATCTCAGCACAGGAATAAGGTAGGGAAGAATTCTAAGGCTCATTTTGACTGCCTCCAGAAGTTAGATCAGATGGCAAATTGGATTTGGTGCTAGGTCTTTCCCTTTAGGTTTTACCCCAACAATGTTTTCATTAGTTTCGCTCACTCTCGAAATCAAGCATTTTACAGCAGGTTGGAGCAGCCTGTATCTCAGCACAGGAATAAGGTAGGGAAGAATTCTAAGGATCATTTTGACTGCCTCCAGAAGTTAGATCAGATGGCAAATTGGATTTGGTGCTAGGTCTTTCCCTTTAGGTTTTACCCCAACAATGTTTTCATTAGTTTCGCTCACTCTCGAAATCAAGCATTTTACAGCAGGTTGGAGCAGCCTGTATCTCAGCACAGGAATAAGGTAGGGAAGAATTCTAAGGCTCATTTTGACTGCCTCCAGAAGTTAGATCAGATGGCAAATTGGATTTGGTGCTAGGTCTTTCCCTTTCGGTTTTACCCCAACAATGTTTTCATTAGTTTCGCTCACTCTCGAAATCAAGCATTTTACAGCAGGTTGGAGCAGCCTGTATCTCAGCACAGGAATAAGGTAGGGAAGAATTCTAAGGCTCATTTTGACTGCCTCCAGAAGTTAGATCAGATGGCAAATTGGATTTGGTGCTAGGTCTTTCCCTTTAGGTTTTACCCCAACAATGTTTTCATTAGTTTCGCTCACTCTCGAAATCAAGCATTTTACAGCAGGTTGGAGCAGCCTGTATCTCAGCACAGGAATAAGGTAGGGAAGAATTCTAAGGCTCATTTTGACTGCCTCCAGAAGTTAGATCAGATGGCAAATTGGATTTGGTGCTAGGTCTTTCCCTTTAGGTTTTACCCCAACAATGTTTTCATTAGTTTCGCTCACTCTCGAAATCAAGCATTTTACAGCAGGTTGGAGCAGCCTGTATCTCAGCACAGGAATAAGGAAGGGAAGAATTCAAAGGATCATTTTGACTGCCTCCAGAAGTTAGATCAGATGGCAAATTGGATTTGGTGCTAGGTCTTTCCCTTTAGGTTTTACCCCAACAATGTTTTCATTAGTTTCGCTCACACTCGAAATCAAGCATTTTACAGCAGGTTGGAGCAGCCTGTATCTCAGCACAGGAATAAGGTAGGGAAGAATTCTAAGGCTCATTTTGACTGCCTCCAGAAGTTAGATCAGATGGCAAATTGGATTTGGTGCTAGGTCTTTCCCTTTAGGTTTTACCCCAACAATGTTTTCATTAGTTTCGCTCACTCTCGAAATCAAGCATTTTACAGCAGGTTGGAGCAGCCTGTATCTCAGCACAGGAATAAGGTAGGGAAGAATTCTAAGGCTCATTTTGACTGCCTCCAGAAGTTAGATCAGATGGCAAATTGGATTTGGTGCTAGGTCTTTCCCTTTAGGTTTTACCCCAACAATGTTTTCATTAGTTTCGCTCACTCTCGAAATCAAGCATTTTACAGCAGGTTGGAGCAGCCTGTATCTCAGCACAGGAATAAGGTAGGGAAGAATTCTAAGGCTCATTTTGACTGCCTCCAGAAGTTAGATCAGATGGCAAATTGGATTTGGTGCTAGGTCTTTCCCTTTAGGTTTTACCCCAACAATGTTTTCATTAGTTTCGCTCACTCTCGAAATCAAGCATTTTACAGCAGGTTGGAGCAGCCTGTATCTCAGCACAGGAATAAGGTAGGGAAGAATTCTAAGGCTCATTTTGACTGCCTCCAGAAGTTAGATCAGATGGCAAATTGGATTTGGTGCTAGGTCTTTCCCTTTAGGTTTTACCCCAACAATGTTTTCATTAGTTTCGCTCACTCTCGAAATCAAGCATTTTACAGCAGGTTGGAGCAGCCTGTATCTCAGCACAGGAATAAGGTAGGGAAGAATTCTAAGGCTCATTTTGACTGCCTCCAGAAGTTAGATCAGATGGCAAATTGGATTTGGTGCTAGGTCTTTCCCTTTAGGTTTTACCCCAACAATGTTTTCATTAGTTTCGCTCACTCTCGAAATCAAGCATTTTACAGCAGGTTGGAGCAGCCTGTATCTCAGCACAGGAATAAGGTAGGGAAGAATTCTAAGGCTCATTTTGACTGCCTCCAGAAGTTAGATCAGATGGCAAATTGGATTTGGTGCTAGGTCTTTCCCTTTAGGTTTTACCCCAACAATGTTTTCATTAGTTTCGCTCACTCTCGAAATCAAGCATTTTACAGCAGGTTGGAGCAGCCTGTATCTCAGCACAGGAATAAGGTAGGGAAGAATTCTAAGGCTCATTTTGACTGCCTCCAGAAGTTAGATCAGATGGCAAATTGGATTTGGTGCTAGGTCTTTCCCTTTAGGTTTTACCCCAACAATGTTTTCATTAGTTTCGCTCACTCTCGAAATCAAGCATTTTACAGCAGGTTGGAGCAGCCTGTATCTCAGCACAGGAATAAGGTAGGGAAGAATTCTAAGGCTCATTTTGACTGCCTCCAGAAGTTAGATCAGATGGCAAATTGGATTTGGTGCTAGGTCTTTCCCTTTAGGTTTTACCCCAACAATGTTTTCATTAGTTTCGCTCACTCTCGAAATCAAGCATTTTGCAGCAGGTTGGAGCAGCCTGTATCTCAGCACAGGAATAAGGTAGGGAAGAATTCTAAGGCTCATTTTGACTGCCTCCAGAAGTTAGATCAGATGGCAAATTGGATTTGGTGCTAGGTCTTTCCCTTTAGGTTTTACCCCAACAATGTTTTCATTAGTTTCGCTCACTCTCGAAATCAAGCATTTTACAGCAGGTTGGAGCAGCCTGTATCTCAGCACAGGAATAAGGTAGGGAAGAATTCTAAGGCTCATTTTGACTGCCTCCAGAAGTTAGATCAGATGGCAAATTGGATTTGGTGCTAGGTCTTTCTCTTTAGGTTTTACCCCAACAATGTTTTCATTAGTTTCGCTCACTCTCGAAATCAAGCATTTTACAGCAGGTTGGAGCAGCCTGTATCTCAGCACAGGAATAAGGTAGGGAAGAATTCTAAGGCTCATTTTGACTGCCTCCAGAAGTTAGATCAGATGGCAAATTGGATTTGGTGCTAGGTCTTTCCCTTTAGGTTTTACCCCAACAATGTTTTCATTAGTTTCGCTCACTCTCGAAATCAAGCATTTTACAGCAGGTTGGAGCAGCCTGTATCTCAGCACAGGAATAAGGTAGGGAAGAATTCTAAGGCTCATTTTGACTGCCTCCAGAAGTTAGATCAGATGGCAAATTGGATTTGGTGCTAGGTCTTTCCCTTTAGGTTTTACCCCAACAATGTTTTCATTAGTTTCGCTCACTCTCGAAATCAAGCATTTTACAGCAGGTTGGAGCAGCCTGTATCTCAGCACAGGAATAAGGTAGGGAAGAATTCTAAGGCTCATTTTGACTGCCTCCAGAAGTTAGATCAGATGGCAAATTGGATTTGGTGCTAGGTCTTTCCCTTTAGGTTTTACCCCAACAATGTTTTCATTAGTTTCGCTCACTCTCGAAATCAAGCATTTTGCAGCAGGTTGGAGCAGCCTGTATCTCAGCACAGGAATAAGGTAGGGAAGAATTCAAATGCTCATTTTGACTGCCTCCAGAAGTTAGATCAGATGGCAAATTGGATTTGGTGCTAGGTCTTTCCCTTTAGGTTTTATCCCAACAATGTTTTCATTAGTTTCGCTCACTCTCGAAATCAAGCATTTTACAGCAGGTTGGAGCAGCCTGTATCTCAGCACAGGAATAAGGTAGGGAAGAATTCTAAGGCTCATTTTGACTGCCTCCAGAAGTTAGATCAGATGGCAAATTGGATTTGGTGCTAGGTCTTTCCCTTTAGGTTTTACCCCAACAATGTTTTCATTAGTTTCGCTCACTCTCGAAATCAAGCATTTTACAGCAGGTTGGAGCAGCCTGTATCTCAGCACAGGAATAAGGTAGGGAAGAATTCTAAGGCTCATTTTGACTGCCTCCAGAAGTTAGATCAGATGGCAAATTGGATTTGGTGCTAGGTCTTTCCCTTTAGGTTTTACCCCAACAATGTTTTCATTAGTTTCGCTCACTCTCGAAATCAAGCATTTTACAGCAGGTTGGAGCAGCCTGTATCTCAGCACAGGAATAAGGTAGGGAAGAATTCTAAGGATCATTTTGACTGCCTCCAGAAGTTAGATCAGATGGCAAATTGGATTTGGTGCTAGGTCTTTCCCTTTAGGTTTTACCCCAACAATGTTTTCATTAGTTTCGCTCACTCTCGAAATCAAGCATTTTACAGCAGGTTGGAGCAGCCTGTATCTCAGCACAGGAATAAGGTAGGGAAGAATTCTAAGGCTCATTTTGACTGCCTCCAGAAGTTAGATCAGATGGCAAATTGGATTTGGTGCTAGGTCTTTCCCTTTAGGTTTTACCCCAACAATGTTTTTCATTAGTTTCGCTCACTCTCGAAATCAAGCATTTTACAGCAGGTTGGAGCAGCCTGTATCTCAGCACAGGAATAAGGTAGGGAAGAATTCTAAGGATCATTTTGACTGCCTCCAGAAGTTAGATCAGATGGCAAATTGGATTTGGTGCTAGGTCTTTCCCTTTAGGTTTTACCCCAACAATGTTTTCATTAGTTTCGCTCACTCTCGAAATCAAGCATTTTACAGCAGGTTGGAGCAGCCTGTATCTCAGCAGAGGAATAAGGTAGGGAAGAATTCTAAGGCTCATTTTGACTGCCTCCAGAAGTTAGATCAGATGGCAAATTGGATTTGGTGCTAGGTCTTTCCCTTTAGGTTTTACCCCAACAATGTTTTCATTAGTTTCGCTCACTCTCGAAATCAAGCATTTTACAGCAGGTTGGAGCAGCCTGTATCTCAGCACAGGAATAAGGTAGGGAAGAATTCTAAGGCTCATTTTGACTGCCTCCAGAAGTTAGATCAGATGGCAAATTGGATTTGGTGCTAGGTCTTTCCCTTTAGGTTTTACCCCAACAATGTTTTCATTAGTTTCGCTCACTCTCGAAATCAAGCATTTTACAGCAGGTTGGAGCAGCCTGTATCTCAGCACAGGAATAAGGTAGGGAAGAATTCTAAGGCTCATTTTGACTGCCTCCAGAAGTTAGATCAGATGGCAAATTGGATTTGGTGCTAGGTCTTTCCCTTTAGGTTTTACCCCAACAATGTTTTCATTAGTTTCGCTCACTCTCGAAATCAAGCATTTTACAGCAGGTTGGAGCAGCCTGTATCTCAGCACAGGAATAAGGTAGGGAAGAATTCTAAGGCTCATTTTGACTGCCTCCAGAAGTTAGATCAGATGGCAAATTGGATTTGGTGCTAGGTCTTTCCCTTTAGGTTTTACCCCAACAATGTTTTCATTAGTTTCGCTCACTCTCGAAATCAAGCATTTTACAGCAGGTTGGAGCAGCCTGTATCTCAGCACAGGAATAAGGTAGGGAAGAATTCTAAGGCTCATTTTGACTGCCTCCAGAAGTTAGATCAGATGGCAAATTGGATTTGGTGCTAGGTCTTTCTCTTTAGGTTTTACCCCAACAATGTTTTCATTAGTTTCGCTCACTCTCGAAATCAAGCATTTTACAGCAGGTTGGAGCAGCCTGTATCTCAGCACAGGAATAAGGTAGGGAAGAATTCTAAGGCTCATTTTGACTGCCTCCAGAAGTTAGATCAGATGGCAAATTGGATTTGGTGCTAGGTCTTTCCCTTTAGGTTTTACCCCAACAATGTTTTCATTAGTTTCGCTCACTCTCGAAATCAAGCATTTTACAGCAGGTTGGAGCAGCCTGTATCTCAGCACAGGAATAAGGTAGGGAAGAATTCTAAGGCTCATTTTGACTGCCTCCAGAAGTTAGATCAGATGGCAAATTGGATTTGGTGCTAGGTCTTTCCCTTTAGGTTTTACCCCAACAATGTTTTCATTAGTTTCGCTCACTCTCGAAATCAAGCATTTTACAGCAGGTTGGAGCAGCCTGTATCTCAGCACAGGAATAAGGTAGGGAAGAATTCTAAGGCTCATTTTGACTGCCTCCAGAAGTTAGATCAGATGGCAAATTGGATTTGGTGCTAGGTCTTTCCCTTTAGGTTTTACCCCAACAATGTTTTCATTAGTTTCGCTCACTCTCGAAATCAAGCATTTTGCAGCAGGTTGGAGCAGCCTGTATCTCAGCACAGGAATAAGGTAGGGAAGAATTCAAATGCTCATTTTGACTGCCTCCAGAAGTTAGATCAGATGGCAAATTGGATTTGGTGCTAGGTCTTTCCCTTTAGGTTTTATCCCAACAATGTTTTCATTAGTTTCGCTCACTCTCGAAATCAAGCATTTTACAGCAGGTTGGAGCAGCCTGTATCTCAGCACAGGAATAAGGTAGGGAAGAATTCTAAGGCTCATTTTGACTGCCTCCAGAAGTTAGATCAGATGGCAAATTGGATTTGGTGCTAGGTCTTTCCCTTTAGGTTTTACCCCAACAATGTTTTCATTAGTTTCGCTCACTCTCGAAATCAAGCATTTTACAGCAGGTTGGAGCAGCCTGTATCTCAGCACAGGAATAAGGTAGGGAAGAATTCTAAGGATCATTTTGACTGCCTCCAGAAGTTAGATCAGATGGCAAATTGGATTTGGTGCTAGGTCTTTCCCTTTAGGTTTTACCCCAACAATGTTTTCATTAGTTTCGCTCACTCTCGAAATCAAGCATTTTACAGCAGGTTGGAGCAGCCTGTATCTCAGCACAGGAATAAGGTAGGGAAGAATTCTAAGGATCATTTTGACTGCCTCCAGAAGTTAGATCAGATGGCAAATTGGATTTGGTGCTAGGTCTTTCCCTTTAGGTTTTACCCCAACAATGTTTTCATTAGTTTCGCTCACTCTCGAAATCAAGCATTTTACAGCAGGTTGGAGCAGCCTGTATCTCAGCACAGGAATAAGGTAGGGAAGAATTCAATGCTCATTTTGACTGCCTCCAGAAGTTAGATCAGATGGCAAATTGGATTTGGTGCTAGGTCTTTCCCTTTAGGTTTTACCCCAACAATGTTTTCATTAGTTTCGCTCACTCTCGAAATCAAGCATTTTACAGCAGGTTGGAGCAGCCTGTATCTCAGCACAGGAATAAGGTAGGGAAGAATTCTAAGGCTCATTTTGACTGCCTCCAGAAGTTAGATCAGATGGCAAATTGGATTTGGTGCTAGGTCTTTCCCTTTAGGTTTTACCCCAACAATGTTTTCATTAGTTTCGCTCACTCTCGAAATCAAGCATTTTACAGCAGGTTGGAGCAGCCTGTATCTCAGCACAGGAATAAGGTAGGGAAGAATTCTAAGGCTCATTTTGACTGCCTCCAGAAGTTAGATCAGATGGCAAATTGGATTTGGTGCTAGGTCTTTCCCTTTAGCTTTTACCCCAACAATGTTTTCATTAGTTTCGCTCACTCTCGAAATCAAGCATTTTAAAGCAGGTTGGAGCAGCCTGTATCTCAGCACAGGAATAAGGTAGGGAAGAATTCAAATGCTCATTTTGACTGCCTCCAGAAGTTAGATCAGATGGCAAATTGGATTTGGTGCTAGGTCTTTCCCTTTAGCTTTTACCCCAACAATGTTTTCATTAGTTTCGCTCACTCTCGAAATCAAGCATTTTACAGCAGGTTGGAGCAGCCTGTATCTCAGCACAGGAATAAGGTAGGGAAGAATTCTAAGGCTCATTTTGACTGCCTCCAGAAGTTAGATCAGATGGCAAATTGGATTTGGTGCTAGGTCTTTCCCTTTAGGTTTTACCCCAACAATGTTTTCATTAGTTTCGCTCACTCTCGAAATCAAGCATTTTACAGCAGGTTGGAGCAGCCTGTATCTCAGCACAGGAATAAGGTAGGGAAGAATTCTAAGGCTCATTTTGACTGCCTCCAGAAGTTAGATCAGATGGCAAATTGGATTTGGTGCTAGGTCTTTCCCTTTAGGTTTTACCCCAACAATGTTTTCATTAGTTTCGCTCACTCTCGAAATCAAGCATTTTACAGCAGGTTGGAGCAGCCTGTATCTCAGCACAGGAATAAGGTAGGGAAGAATTCTAAGGCTCATTTTGACTGCCTCCAGAAGTTAGATCAGATGGCAAATTGGATTTGGTGCTAGGTCTTTCCCTTTAGGTTTTACCCCAACAATGTTTTCATTAGTTTCGCTCACTCTCGAAATCAAGCATTTTACAGCAGGTTGGAGCAGCCTGTATCTCAGCACAGGAATAAGGTAGGGAAGAATTCTAAGGCTCATTTTGACTGCCTCCAGAAGTTAGATCAGATGGCAAATTGGATTTGGTGCTAGGTCTTTCCCTTTAGGTTTTACCCCAACAATGTTTTCATTAGTTTCGCTCACTCTCGAAATCAAGCATTTTACAGCAGGTTGGAGCAGCCTGTATCTCAGCACAGGAATAAGGTAGGGAAGAATTCTAAGGCTCATTTTGACTGCCTCCAGAAGTTAGATCAGATGGCAAATTGGATTTGGTGCTAGGTCTTTCCCTTTAGGTTTTACCCCAACAATGTTTTCATTAGTTTCGCTCACTCTCGAAATCAAGCATTTTACAGCAGGTTGGAGCAGCCTGTATCTCAGCACAGGAATAAGGTAGGGAAGAATTCTAAGGCTCATTTTGACTGCCTCCAGAAGTTAGATCAGATGGCAAATTGGATTTGGTGCTAGGTCTTTCCCTTTAGGTTTTACCCCAACAATGTTTTCATTAGTTTCGCTCACTCTCGAAATCAAGCATTTTACAGCAGGTTGGAGCAGCCTGTATCTCAGCACAGGAATAAGGTAGGGAAGAATTCTAAGGCTCATTTTGACTGCCTCCAGAAGTTAGATCAGATGGCAAATTGGATTTGGTGCTAGGTCTTTCCCTTTAGGTTTTACCCCAACAATGTTTTCATTAGTTTCGCTCACTCTCGAAATCAAGCATTTTACAGCAGGTTGGAGCAGCCTGTATCTCAGCACAGGAATAAGGTAGGGAAGAATTCTAAGGCTCATTTTGACTGCCTCCAGAAGTTAGATCAGATGGCAAATTGGATTTGGTGCTAGGTCTTTCCCTTTAGGTTTTACCCCAACAATGTTTTCATTAGTTTCGCTCACTCTCGAAATCAAGCATTTTACAGCAGGTTGGAGCAGCCTGTATCTCAGCACAGGAATAAGGTAGGGAAGAATTCTAAGGCTCATTTTGACTGCCTCCAGAAGTTAGATCAGATGGCAAATTGGATTTGGTGCTAGGTCTTTCCCTTTAGGTTTTACCCCAACAATGTTTTCATTAGTTTCGCTCACTCTCGAAATCAAGCATTTTACAGCAGGTTGGAGCAGCCTGTATCTCAGCACAGGAATAAGGTAGGGAAGAATTCTAAGGCTCATTTTGACTGCCTCCAGAAGTTAGATCAGATGGCAAATTGGATTTGGTGCTAGGTCTTTCCCTTTAGGTTTTACCCCAACAATGTTTTCATTAGTTTCGCTCACTCTCGAAATCAAGCATTTTACAGCAGGTTGGAGCAGCCTGTATCTCAGCACAGGAATAAGGTAGGGAAGAATTCTAAGGCTCATTTTGACTGCCTCCAGAAGTTAGATCAGATGGCAAATTGGATTTGGTGCTAGGTCTTTCCCTTTAGGTTTTACCCCAACAATGTTTTCATTAGTTTCGCTCACTCTCGAAATCAAGCATTTTACAGCAGGTTGGAGCAGCCTGTATCTCAGCACAGGAATAAGGTAGGGAAGAATTCTAAGGCTCATTTTGACTGCCTCCAGAAGTTAGATCAGATGGCAAATTGGATTTGGTGCTAGGTCTTTCCCTTTAGGTTTTACCCCAACAATGTTTTCATTAGTTTCGCTCACTCTCGAAATCAAGCATTTTACAGCAGGTTGGAGCAGCCTGTATCTCAGCACAGGAATAAGGTAGGGAAGAATTCTAAGGCTCATTTTGACTGCCTCCAGAAGTTAGATCAGATGGCAAATTGGATTTGGTGCTAGGTCTTTCCCTTTAGGTTTTACCCCAACAATGTTTTCATTAGTTTCGCTCACTCTCGAAATCAAGCATTTTGCAGCAGGTTGGAGCAGCCTGTATCTCAGCACAGGAATAAGGTAGGGAAGAATTCAAATGCTCATTTTGACTGCCTCCAGAAGTTAGATCAGATGGCAAATTGGATTTGGTGCTAGGTCTTCCCCTTTAGGTTTTATCCCAACAATGTTTTCATTAGTTTCGCTCACTCTCGAAATCAAGCATTTTACAGCAGGTTGGAGCAGCCTGTATCTCAGCACGGGAATAAGGTAGGGAAGAATTCTAAGGCTCATTTTGACTGCCTCCAGAAGTTAGATCAGATGGCAAATTGGATTTGGTGCTAGGTCTTTCCCTTTAGGTTTTACCCCAACAATGTTTTCATTAGTTTCGCTCACTCTCGAAATCAAGCATTTTACAGCAGGTTGGAGCAGCCTGTATCTCAGCACAGGAATAAGGTAGGGAAGAATTCTAAGGATCATTTTGACTGCCTCCAGAAGTTAGATCAGATGGCAAATTGGATTTGGTGCTAGGTCTTTCCCTTTAGGTTTTACCCCAACAATGTTTTCATTAGTTTCGCTCACTCTCGAAATCAAGCATTTTACAGCAGGTTGGAGCAGCCTGTATCTCAGCACAGGAATAAGGTAGGGAAGAATTCAAATGCTCATTTTGACTGCCTCCAGAAGTTAGATCAGATGGCAAATTGGATTTGGTGCTAGGTCTTTCCCTTTAGGTTTTACCCCAACAATGTTTTCATTAGTTTCGCTCACTCTCGAAATCAAGCATTTTACAGCAGGTTGGAGCAGCCTGTATCTCAGCACAGGAATAAGGTAGGGAAGAATTCAAATGCTCATTTTGACTGCCTCCAGAAGTTAGATCAGATGGCAAATTGGATTTGGTGCTAGGTCTTTCCCTTTAGGTTTTACCCCAACAATGTTTTCATTAGTTTCGCTCACTCTCGAAATCAAGCATTTTACAGCAGGTTGGAGCAGCCTGTATCTCAGCACAGGAATAAGGTAGGGAAGAATTCTAAGGATCATTTTGACTGCCTCCAGAAGTTAGATCAGATGGCAAATTGGATTTGGTGCTAGGTCTTTCCCTTTAGGTTTTACCCCAACAATGTTTTCATTAGTTTCGCTCACTCTCGAAATCAAGCATTTTACAGCAGGTTGGAGCAGCCTGTATCTCAGCACAGGAATAAGGTAGGGAAGAATTCTAAGGCTCATTTTGACTGCCTCCAGAAGTTAGATCAGATGGCAAATTGGATTTGGTGCTAGGTCTTTCCCTTTAGCTTTTACCCCAACAATGTTTTCATTAGTTTCGCTCACTCTTGAAATCAAGCATTTTACAGCAGGTTGGAGCAGCCTGTATCTCAGCACAGGAATAAGGTAGGGAAGAATTCTAAGGATCATTTTGACTGCCTCCAGAAGTTAGATCAGATGGCAAATTGGATTTGGTGCTAGGTCTTTCCCTTTAGGTTTTACCCCAACAATGTTTTCATTAGTTTCGCTCACTCTCGAAATCAAGCATTTTACAGCAGGTTGGAGCAGCCTGTATCTCAGCACAGGAATAAGGTAGGGAAGAATTCTAAGGATCATTTTGACTGCCTCCAGAAGTTAGATCAGATGGCAAATTGGATTTGGTGCTAGGTCTTTCCCTTTAGGTTTTACCCCAACAATGTTTTCATTAGTTTCGCTCACTCTCGAAATCAAGCATTTTACAGCAGGTTGGAGCAGCCTGTATCTCAGCACAGGAATAAGGTAGGGAAGAATTCTAAGGATCATTTTGACTGCCTCCAGAAGTTAGATCAGATGGCAAATTGGATTTGGTGCTAGGTCTTTCCCTTTAGGTTTTACCCCAACAATGTTTTCATTAGTTTCGCTCACTCTCGAAATCAAGCATTTTACAGCAGGTTGGAGCAGCCTGTATCTCAGCACAGGAATAAGGTAGGGAAGAATTCAAATGCTCATTTTGACTGCCTCCAGAAGTTAGATCAGATGGCAAATTGGATTTGGTGCTAGGTCTTTCCCTTTAGGTTTTACCCCAACAATGTTTTCATTAGTTTCGCTCACTCTCGAAATCAAGCATTTTACAGCAGGTTGGAGCAGCCTGTATCTCAGCACAGGAATAAGGTAGGGAAGAATTCTAAGGATCATTTTGACTGCCTCCAGAAGTTAGATCAGATGGCAAATTGGATTTGGTGCTAGGTCTTTCCCTTTAGGTTTTACCCCAACAATGTTTTCATTAGTTTCGCTCACTCTCGAAATCAAGCATTTTACAGCAGGTTGGAGCAGCCTGTATCTCAGCACAGGAATAAGGTAGGGAAGAATTCTAAGGCTCATTTTGACTGCCTCCAGAAGTTAGATCAGATGGCAAATTGGATTTGGTGCTAGGTCTTTCCCTTTAGGTTTTACCCCAACAATGTTTTCATTAGTTTCGCTCACTCTCAAAATCAAGCATTTTACAGCAGGTTGGAGCAGCCTGTATCTCAGCACAGGAATAAGGTAGGGAAGAATTCTAAGGATCATTTTGACTGCCTCCAGAAGTTAGATCAGATGGCAAATTGGATTTGGTGCTAGGTCTTTCCCTTTAGGTTTTACCCCAACAATGTTTTCATTAGTTTCGCTCACTCTCGAAATCAAGCATTTTACAGCAGGTTGGAGCAGCCTGTATCTCAGCACAGGAATAAGGTAGGGAAGAATTCAAATGCTCATTTTGACTGCCTCCAGAAGTTAGATCAGATGGCAAATTGGATTTGGTGCTAGGTCTTTCCCTTTAGGTTTTACCCCAACAATGTTTTCATTAGTTTCGCTCACTCTCGAAATCAAGCATTTTACAGCAGGTTGGAGCAGCCTGTATCTCAGCACAGGAATAAGGTAGGGAAGAATTCTAAGGCTCATTTTGACTGCCTCCAGAAGTTAGATCAGATGGCAAATTGGATTTGGTGCTAGGTCTTTCCCTTTAGGTTTTACCCCAACAATGTTTTCATTAGTTTCGCTCACTCTCGAAATCAAGCATTTTACAGCAGGTTGGAGCAGCCTGTATCTCAGCACAGGAATAAGGTAGGGAAGAATTCTAAGGCTCATTTTGACTGCCTCCAGAAGTTAGATCAGATGGCAAATTGGATTTGGTGCTAGGTCTTTCCCTTTAGGTTTTACCCCAACAATGTTTTCATTAGTTTCGCTCACTCTCGAAATCAAGCATTTTACAGCAGGTTGGAGCAGCCTGTATCTCAGCACAGGAATAAGGTAGGGAAGAATTCTAAGGCTCATTTTGACTGCCTCCAGAAGTTAGATCAGATGGCAAATTGGATTTGGTGCTAGGTCTTTCCCTTTAGGTTTTACCCCAACAATGTTTTCATTAGTTTCGCTCACTCTCGAAATCAAGCATTTTACAGCAGGTTGGAGCAGCCTGTATCTCAGCACAGGAATAAGGTAGGGAAGAATTCTAAGGCTCATTTTGACTGCCTCCAGAAGTTAGATCAGATGGCAAATTGGATTTGGTGCTAGGTCTTTCCCTTTAGGTTTTACCCCAACAATGTTTTCATTAGTTTCGCTCACTCTCGAAATCAAGCATTTTACAGCAGGTTGGAGCAGCCTGTATCTCAGCACAGGAATAAGGTAGGGAAGAATTCTAAGGCTCATTTTGACTGCCTCCAGAAGTTAGATCAGATGGCAAATTGGATTTGGTGCTAGGTCTTTCCCTTTAGGTTTTACCCCAACAATGTTTTCATTAGTTTCGCTCACTCTCGAAATCAAGCATTTTACAGCAGGTTGGAGCAGCCTGTATCTCAGCACAGGAATAAGGTAGGGAAGAATTCTAAGGATCATTTTGACTGCCTCCAGAAGTTAGATCAGATGGCAAATTGGATTTGGTGCTAGGTCTTTCCCTTTAGGTTTTACCCCAACAATGTTTTCATTAGTTTCGCTCACTCTCGAAATCAAGCATTTTACAGCAGGTTGGAGCAGCCTGTATCTCAGCACAGGAATAAGGTAGGGAAGAATTCTAAGGCTCATTTTGACTGCCTCCAGAAGTTAGATCAGATGGCAAATTGGATTTGGTGCTAGGTCTTTCCCTTTAGGTTTTACCCCAACAATGTTTTCATTAGTTTCGCTCACTCTCGAAATCAAGCATTTTACAGCAGGTTGGAGCAGCCTGTATCTCAGCACAGGAATAAGGTAGGGAAGAATTCTAAGGCTCATTTTGACTGCCTCCAGAAGTTAGATCAGATGGCAAATTGGATTTGGTGCTAGGTCTTTCCCTTTAGGTTTTACCCCAACAATGTTTTCATTAGTTTCGCTCACTCTCGAAATCAAGCATTTTACAGCAGGTTGGAGCAGCCTGTATCTCAGCACAGGAATAAGGTAGGGAAGAATTCTAAGGCTCATTTTGACTGCCTCCAGAAGTTAGATCAGATGGCAAATTGGATTTGGTGCTAGGTCTTTCCCTTTAGGTTTTACCCCAACAATGTTTTCATTAGTTTCGCTCACTCTCGAAATCAAGCATTTTACAGCAGGTTGGAGCAGCCTGTATCTCAGCACAGGAATAAGGTAGGGAAGAATTCTAAGGCTCATTTTGACTGCCTCCAGAAGTTAGATCAGATGGCAAATTGGATTTGGTGCTAGGTCTTTCCCTTTAGGTTTTACCCCAACAATGTTTTCATTAGTTTCGCTCACTCTCGAAATCAAGCATTTTACAGCAGGTTGGAGCAGCCTGTATCTCAGCACAGGAATAAGGTAGGGAAGAATTCTAAGGCTCATTTTGACTGCCTCCAGAAGTTAGATCAGATGGCAAATTGGATTTGGTGCTAGGTCTTTCCCTTTAGGTTTTACCCCAACAATGTTTTCATTAGTTTCGCTCACTCTCGAAATCAAGCATTTTACAGCAGGTTGGAGCAGCCTGTATCTCAGCACAGGAATAAGGTAGGGAAGAATTCTAAGGCTCATTTTGACTGCCTCCAGAAGTTAGATCAGATGGCAAATTGGATTTGGTGCTAGGTCTTTCCCTTTAGGTTTTACCCCAACAATGTTTTCATTAGTTTCGCTCACTCTCGAAATCAAGCATTTTACAGCAGGTTGGAGCAGCCTGTATCTCAGCACAGGAATAAGGTAGGGAAGAATTCTAAGGCTCATTTTGACTGCCTCCAGAAGTTAGATCAGATGGCAAATTGGATTTGGTGCTAGGTCTTTCCCTTTAGGTTTTACCCCAACAATGTTTTCATTAGTTTCGCTCACTCTCGAAATCAAGCATTTTACAGCAGGTTGGAGCAGCCTGTATCTCAGCACAGGAATAAGGTAGGGAAGAATTCTAAGGCTCATTTTGACTGCCTCCAGAAGTTAGATCAGATGGCAAATTGGATTTGGTGCTAGGTCTTTCCCTTTAGGTTTTACCCCAACAATGTTTTCATTAGTTTCGCTCACTCTCGAAATCAAGCATTTTACAGCAGGTTGGAGCAGCCTGTATCTCAGCACAGGAATAAGGTAGGGAAGAATTCTAAGGATCATTTTGACTGCCTCCAGAAGTTAGATCAGATGGCAAATTGGATTTGGTGCTAGGTCTTTCCCTTTAGGTTTTACCCCAACAATGTTTTCATTAGTTTCGCTCACTCTCGAAATCAAGCATTTTACAGCAGGTTGGAGCAGCCTGTATCTCAGCACAGGAATAAGGTAGGGAAGAATTCTAAGGCTCATTTTGACTGCCTCCAGAAGTTAGATCAGATGGCAAATTGGATTTGGTGCTAGGTCTTTCCCTTTAGGTTTTACCCCAACAATGTTTTCATTAGTTTCGCTCACTCTCGAAATCAAGCATTTTACAGCAGGTTGGAGCAGCCTGTATCTCAGCACAGGAATAAGGTAGGGAAGAATTCAAATGCTCATTTTGACTGCCTCCAGAAGTTAGATCAGATGGCAAATTGGATTTGGTGCTAGGTCTTTCCCTTTAGGTTTTACCCCAACAATGTTTTCATTAGTTTCGCTCACTCTCGAAATCAAGCATTTTACAGCAGGTTGGAGCAGCCTGTATCTCAGCACAGGAATAAGGTAGGGAAGAATTCAAATGCTCATTTTGACTGCCTCCAGAAGTTAGATCAGATGGCAAATTGGATTTGGTGCTAGGTCTTTCCCTTTAGGTTTTACCCCAACAATGTTTTCATTAGTTTCGCTCACTCTCGAAATCAAGCATTTTACAGCAGGTTGGAGCAGCCTGTATCTCAGCACAGGAATAAGGTAGGGAAGAATTCTAAGGATCATTTTGACTGCCTCCAGAAGTTAGATCAGATGGCAAATTGGATTTGGTGCTAGGTCTTTCCCTTTAGCTTTTACCCCAACAATGTTTTCATTAGTTTCGCTCACTCTCGAAATCAAGCATTTTAAAGCAGGTTGGAGCAGCCTGTATCTCAGCACAGGAATAAGGTAGGGAAGAATTCAAATGCTCATTTTGACTGCCTCCAGAAGTTAGATCAGATGGCAAATTGGATTTGGTGCTAGGTCTTTCCCTTTAGCTTTTACCCCAACAATGTTTTCATTAGTTTCGCTCACTCTCGAAATCAAGCATTTTACAGCAGGTTGGAGCAGCCTGTATCTCAGCACAGGAATAAGGTAGGGAAGAATTCTAAGGCTCATTTTGACTGCCTCCAGAAGTTAGATCAGATGGCAAATTGGATTTGGTGCTAGGTCTTTCCCTTTAGGTTTTACCCCAACAATGTTTTCATTAGTTTCGCTCACTCTCGAAATCAAGCATTTTACAGCAGGTTGGAGCAGCCTGTATCTCAGCACAGGAATAAGGTAGGGAAGAATTCTAAGGCTCATTTTGACTGCCTCCAGAAGTTAGATCAGATGGCAAATTGGATTTGGTGCTAGGTCTTTCCCTTTAGGTTTTACCCCAACAATGTTTTCATTAGTTTCGCTCACTCTCGAAATCAAGCATTTTACAGCAGGTTGGAGCAGCCTGTATCTCAGCACAGGAATAAGGTAGGGAAGAATTCTAAGGCTCATTTTGACTGCCTCCAGAAGTTAGATCAGATGGCAAATTGGATTTGGTGCTAGGTCTTTCCCTTTAGGTTTTACCCCAACAATGTTTTCATTAGTTTCGCTCACTCTCGAAATCAAGCATTTTACAGCAGGTTGGAGCAGCCTGTATCTCAGCACAGGAATAAGGTAGGGAAGAATTCTAAGGCTCATTTTGACTGCCTCCAGAAGTTAGATCAGATGGCAAATTGGATTTGGTGCTAGGTCTTTCCCTTTAGGTTTTACCCCAACAATGTTTTCATTACTTTCGCTCACTCTCGAAATCAAGCATTTTACAGCAGGTTGGAGCAGCCTGTATCTCAGCACAGGAATAAGGTAGGGAAGAATTCTAAGGATCATTTTGACTGCCTCCAGAAGTTAGATCAGATGGCAAATTGGATTTGGTGCTAGGTCTTTCCCTTTAGGTTTTACCCCAACAATGTTTTCATTAGTTTCGCTCACTCTCGAAATCAAGCATTTTGCAGCAGGTTGGAGCAGCCTGTATCTCAGCACAGGAATAAGGTAGGGAAGAATTCAAATGCTCATTTTGACTGCCTCCAGAAGTTAGATCAGATGGCAAATTGGATTTGGTGCTAGGTCTTTCCCTTTAGGTTTTACCCCAACAATGTTTTCATTAGTTTCGCTCACTCTCGAAATCAAGCATTTTACAGCAGGTTGGAGCAGCCTGTATCTCAGCACAGGAATAAGGTAGGGAAGAATTCTAAGGCTCATTTTGACTGCCTCCAGAAGTTAGATCAGATGGCAAATTGGATTTGGTGCTAGGTCTTTCCCTTTAGGTTTTACCCCAACAATGTTTTCATTAGTTTCGCTCACTCTCGAAATCAAGCATTTTACAGCAGGTTGGAGCAGCCTGTATCTCAGCACAGGAATAAGGTAGGGAAGAATTCTAAGGCTCATTTTGACTGCCTCCAGAAGTTAGATCAGATGGCAAATTGGATTTGGTGCTAGGTCTTTCCCTTTAGGTTTTACCCCAACAATGTTTTCATTAGTTTCGCTCACTCTCGAAATCAAGCATTTTACAGCAGGTTGGAGCAGCCTGTATCTCAGCACAGGAATAAGGTAGGGAAGAATTCTAAGGCTCATTTTGACTGCCTCCAGAAGTTAGATCAGATGGCAAATTGGATTTGGTGCTAGGTCTTTCCCTTTAGCTTTTACCCCAACAATGTTTTCATTAGTTTCGCTCACTCTCGAAATCAAGCATTTTAAAGCAGGTTGGAGCAGCCTGTATCTCAGCACAGGAATAAGGTAGGGAAGAATTCAAATGCTCATTTTGACTGCCTCCAGAAGTTAGATCAGATGGCAAATTGGATTTGGTGCTAGGTCTTTCCCTTTAGGTTTTACCCCAACAATGTTTTCATTAGTTTCGCTCACTCTCGAAATCAAGCATTTTACAGCAGGTTGGAGCAGCCTGTATCTCAGCACAGGAATAAGGTAGGGAAGAATTCTAAGGCTCATTTTGACTGCCTCCAGAAGTTAGATCAGATGGCAAATTGGATTTGGTGCTAGGTCTTTCCCTTTAGGTTTTACCCCAACAATGTTTTCATTAGTTTCGCTCACTCTCGAAATCAAGCATTTTACAGCAGGTTGGAGCAGCCTGTATCTCAGCACAGGAATAAGGTAGGGAAGAATTCTAAGGCTCATTTTGACTGCCTCCAGAAGTTAGATCAGATGGCAAATTGGATTTGGTGCTAGGTCTTTCCCTTTAGCTTTTACCCCAACAATGTTTTCATTAGTTTCGCTCACTCTCGAAATCAAGCATTTTAAAGCAGGTTGGAGCAGCCTGTATCTCAGCACAGGAATAAGGTAGGGAAGAATTCAAATGCTCATTTTGACTGCCTCCAGAAGTTAGATCAGATGGCAAATTGGATTTGGTGCTAGGTCTTTCCCTTTAGGTTTTACCCCAACAATGTTTTCATTAGTTTCGCTCACTCTCGAAATCAAGCATTTTACAGCAGGTTGGAGCAGCCTGTATCTCAGCACAGGAATAAGGTAGGGAAGAATTCTAAGGCTCATTTTGACTGCCTCCAGAAGTTAGATCAGATGGCAAATTGGATTTGGTGCTAGGTCTTTCCCTTTAGGTTTTACCCCAACAATGTTTTCATTAGTTTCGCTCACTCTCGAAATCAAGCATTTTACAGCAGGTTGGAGCAGCCTGTATCTCAGCACAGGAATAAGGTAGGGAAGAATTCTAAGGCTCATTTTGACTGCCTCCAGAAGTTAGATCAGATGGCAAATTGGATTTGGTGCTAGGTCTTTCCCTTTAGGTTTTACCCCAACAATGTTTTCATTAGTTTCGCTCACTCTCGAAATCAAGCATTTTACAGCAGGTTGGAGCAGCCTGTATCTCAGCACAGGAATAAGGTAGGGAAGAATTCTAAGGATCATTTTGACTGCCTCCAGAAGTTAGATCAGATGGCAAATTGGATTTGGTGCTAGGTCTTTCCCTTTAGGTTTTACCCCAACAATGTTTTCATTAGTTTCGCTCACTCTCGAAATCAAGCATTTTACAGCAGGTTGGAGCAGCCTGTATCTCAGCACAGGAATAAGGTAGGGAAGAATTCAAATGCTCATTTTGACTGCCTCCAGAAGTTAGATCAGATGGCAAATTGGATTTGGTGCTAGGTCTTTCCCTTTAGGTTTTACCCCAACAATGTTTTCATTAGTTTCGCTCACTCTCGAAATCAAGCATTTTACAGCAGGTTGGAGCAGCCTGTATCTCAGCACAGGAATAAGGTAGGGAAGAATTCTAAGGCTCATTTTGACTGCCTCCAGAAGTTAGATCAGATGGCAAATTGGATTTGGTGCTAGGTCTTTCCCTTTAGGTTTTACCCCAACAATGTTTTCATTAGTTTCGCTCACTCTCGAAATCAAGCATTTTACAGCAGGTTGGAGCAGCCTGTATCTCAGCACAGGAATAAGGTAGGGAAGAATTCTAAGGCTCATTTTGACTGCCTCCAGAAGTTAGATCAGATGGCAAATTGGATTTGGTGCTAGGTCTTTCCCTTTAGGTTTTACCCCAACAATGTTTTCATTAGTTTCGCTCACTCTCGAAATCAAGCATTTTACAGCAGGTTGGAGCAGCCTGTATCTCAGCACAGGAATAAGGTAGGGAAGAATTCAAATGCTCATTTTGACTGCCTCCAGAAGTTAGATCAGATGGCAAATTGGATTTGGTGCTAGGTCTTTCCCTTTAGGTTTTACCCCAACAATGTTTTCATTAGTTTCGCTCACTCTCGAAATCAAGCATTTTACAGCAGGTTGGAGCAGCCTGTATCTCAGCACAGGAATAAGGTAGGGAAGAATTCTAAGGCTCATTTTGACTGCCTCCAGAAGTTAGATCAGATGGCAAATTGGATTTGGTGCTAGGTCTTTCCCTTTAGGTTTTACCCCAACAATGTTTTCATTAGTTTCGCTCACTCTCGAAATCAAGCATTTTACAGCAGGTTGGAGCAGCCTGTATCTCAGCACAGGAATAAGGTAGGGAAGAATTCTAAGGATCATTTTGACTGCCTCCAGAAGTTAGATCAGATGGCAAATTGGATTTGGTGCTAGGTCTTTCCCTTTAGGTTTTACCCCAACAATGTTTTCATTAGTTTCGCTCACTCTCGAAATCAAGCATTTTACAGCAGGTTGGAGCAGCCTGTATCTCAGCACAGGAATAAGGTAGGGAAGAATTCTAAGGCTCATTTTGACTGCCTCCAGAAGTTAGATCAGATGGCAAATTGGATTTGGTGCTAGGTCTTTCCCTTTAGGTTTTACCCCAACAATGTTTTCATTAGTTTCGCTCACTCTCGAAATCAAGCATTTTACAGCAGGTTGGAGCAGCCTGTATCTCAGCACAGGAATAAGGTAGGGAAGAATTCTAAGGATCATTTTGACTGCCTCCAGAAGTTAGATCAGATGGCAAATTGGATTTGGTGCTAGGTCTTTCCCTTTAGGTTTTACCCCAACAATGTTTTCATTAGTTTCGCTCACTCTCGAAATCAAGCATTTTACAGCAGGTTGGAGCAGCCTGTATCTCAGCACAGGAATAAGGTAGGGAAGAATTCTAAGGCTCATTTTGACTGCCTCCAGAAGTTAGATCAGATGGCAAATTGGATTTGGTGCTAGGTCTTTCCCTTTAGGTTTTACCCCAACAATGTTTTCATTAGTTTCGCTCACTCTCGAAATCAAGCATTTTACAGCAGGTTGGAGCAGCCTGTATCTCAGCACAGGAATAAGGTAGGGAAGAATTCAAAGGATCATTTTGACTGCCTCCAGAAGTTAGATCAGATGGCAAATTGGATTTGGTGCTAGGTCTTTCCCTTTAGGTTTTACCCCAACAATGTTTTCATTAGTTTCGCTCACACTCGAAATCAAGCATTTTACAGCAGGTTGGAGCAGCCTGTATCTCAGCACAGGAATAAGGTAGGGAAGAATTCTAAGGCTCATTTTGACTGCCTCCAGAAGTTAGATCAGATGGCAAATTGGATTTGGTGCTAGGTCTTTCCCTTTAGGTTTTACCCCAACAATGTTTTCATTAGTTTCGCTCACTCTCGAAATCAAGCATTTTACAGCAGGTTGGAGCAGCCTGTATCTCAGCACAGGAATAAGGTAGGGAAGAATTCTAAGGCTCATTTTGACTGCCTCCAGAAGTTAGATCAGATGGCAAATTGGATTTGGTGCTAGGTCTTTCCCTTTAGGTTTTACCCCAACAATGTTTTCATTAGTTTCGCTCACTCTCGAAATCAAGCATTTTACAGCAGGTTGGAGCAGCCTGTATCTCAGCACAGGAATAAGGTAGGGAAGAATTCTAAGGCTCATTTTGACTGCCTCCAGAAGTTAGATCAGATGGCAAATTGGATTTGGTGCTAGGTCTTTCCCTTTAGGTTTTACCCCAACAATGTTTTCATTAGTTTCGCTCACTCTCGAAATCAAGCATTTTACAGCAGGTTGGAGCAGCCTGTATCTCAGCACAGGAATAAGGTAGGGAAGAATTCTAAGGCTCATTTTGACTGCCTCCAGAAGTTAGATCAGATGGCAAATTGGATTTGGTGCTAGGTCTTTCCCTTTAGGTTTTACCCCAACAATGTTTTCATTAGTTTCGCTCACTCTCGAAATCAAGCATTTTACAGCAGGTTGGAGCAGCCTGTATCTCAGCACAGGAATAAGGTAGGGAAGAATTCTAAGGCTCATTTTGACTGCCTCCAGAAGTTAGATCAGATGGCAAATTGGATTTGGTGCTAGGTCTTTCCCTTTAGGTTTTACCCCAACAATGTTTTCATTAGTTTCGCTCACTCTCGAAATCAAGCATTTTACAGCAGGTTGGAGCAGCCTGTATCTCAGCACAGGAATAAGGTAGGGAAGAATTCTAAGGATCATTTTGACTGCCTCCAGAAGTTAGATCAGATGGCAAATTGGATTTGGTGCTAGGTCTTTCCCTTTAGGTTTTACCCCAACAATGTTTTCATTAGTTTCGCTCACTCTCGAAATCAAGCATTTTAGAGCAGGTTGGAGCAGCCTGTATCTCAGCACAGGAATAAGGTAGGGAAGAATTCTAAGGCTCATTTTGACTGCCTCCAGAAGTTAGATCAGATGGCAAATTGGATTTGGTGCTAGGTCTTTCCCTTTAGGTTTTACCCCAACAATGTTTTCATTAGTTTCGCTCACTCTCGAAATCAAGCATTTTACAGCAGGTTGGAGCAGCCTGTATCTCAGCACAGGAATAAGGTAGGGAAGAATTCTAAGGCTCATTTTGACTGCCTCCAGAAGTTAGATCAGATGGCAAATTGGATTTGGTGCTAGGTCTTTCCCTTTAGGTTTTACCCCAACAATGTTTTCATTAGTTTCGCTCACTCTCGAAATCAAGCATTTTACAGCAGGTTGGAGCAGCCTGTATCTCAGCACAGGAATAAGGTAGGGAAGAATTCTAAGGCTCATTTTGACTGCCTCCAGAAGTTAGATCAGATGGCAAATTGGATTTGGTGCTAGGTCTTTCCCTTTAGGTTTTACCCCAACAATGTTTTCATTAGTTTCGCTCACTCTCGAAATCAAGCATTTTACAGCAGGTTGGAGCAGCCTGTATCTCAGCACAGGAATAAGGTAGGGAAGAATTCAAAGGATCATTTTGACTGCCTCCAGAAGTTAGATCAGATGGCAAATTGGATTTGGTGCTAGGTCTTTCCCTTTAGGTTTTACCCCAACAATGTTTTCATTAGTTTCGCTCACACTCGAAATCAAGCATTTTACAGCAGGTTGGAGCAGCCTGTATCTCAGCACAGGAATAAGGTAGGGAAGAATTCTAAGGCTCATTTTGACTGCCTCCAGAAGTTAGATCAGATGGCAAATTGGATTTGGTGCTAGGTCTTTCCCTTTAGGTTTTACCCCAACAATGTTTTCATTAGTTTCGCTCACTCTCGAAATCAAGCATTTTACAGCAGGTTGGAGCAGCCTGTATCTCAGCACAGGAATAAGGTAGGGAAGAATTCTAAGGCTCATTTTGACTGCCTCCAGAAGTTAGATCAGATGGCAAATTGGATTTGGTGCTAGGTCTTTCCCTTTAGGTTTTACCCCAACAATGTTTTCATTAGTTTCGCTCACTCTCGAAATCAAGCATTTTACAGCAGGTTGGAGCAGCCTGTATCTCAGCACAGGAATAAGGTAGGGAAGAATTCTAAGGCTCATTTTGACTGCCTCCAGAAGTTAGATCAGATGGCAAATTGGATTTGGTGCTAGGTCTTTCCCTTTAGGTTTTACCCCAACAATGTTTTCATTAGTTTCGCTCACTCTCGAAATCAAGCATTTTACAGCAGGTTGGAGCAGCCTGTATCTCAGCACAGGAATAAGGTAGGGAAGAATTCTAAGGCTCATTTTGACTGCCTCCAGAAGTTAGATCAGATGGCAAATTGGATTTGGTGCTAGGTCTTTCCCTTTAGGTTTTACCCCAACAATGTTTTCATTAGTTTCGCTCACTCTCGAAATCAAGCATTTTACAGCAGGTTGGAGCAGCCTGTATCTCAGCACAGGAATAAGGTAGGGAAGAATTCTAAGGATCATTTTGACTGCCTCCAGAAGTTAGATCAGATGGCAAATTGGATTTGGTGCTAGGTCTTTCCCTTTAGGTTTTACCCCAACAATGTTTTCATTAGTTTCGCTCACTCTCGAAATCAAGCATTTTACAGCAGGTTGGAGCAGCCTGTATCTCAGCACAGGAATAAGGTAGGGAAGAATTCTAAGGCTCATTTTGACTGCCTCCAGAAGTTAGATCAGATGGCAAATTGGATTTGGTGCTAGGTCTTTCCCTTTAGCTTTTACCCCAACAATGTTTTCATTAGTTTCGCTCACTCTCGAAATCAAGCATTTTAAAGCAGGTTGGAGCAGCCTGTGTCTCAGCACAGGAATAAGGTAGGGAAGAATTCAAATGCTCATTTTGACTGCCTCTAGAAGTTAGATCAGATGGCAAATTGGATTTGGTGCTAGGTCTTTCCCTTTAGGTTTTACCCCAACAATGTTTTCATTAGTTTCGCTCACTCTCGAAATCAAGCATTTTACAGCAGGTTGGAGCAGCCTGTATCTCAGCACAGGAATAAGGTAGGGAAGAATTCTAAGGATCATTTTGACTGCCTCCAGAAGTTAGATCAGATGGCAAATTGGATTTGGTGCTAGGTCTTTCCCTTTAGGTTTTACCCCAACAATGTTTTCATTAGTTTCGCTCACTCTCGAAATCAAGCATTTTACAGCAGGTTGGAGCAGCCTGTATCTCAGCACAGGAATAAGGTAGGGAAGAATTCTAAGGCTCATTTTGACTGCCTCCAGAAGTTAGATCAGATGGCAAATTGGATTTGGTGCTAGGTCTTTCCCTTTAGGTTTTACCCCAACAATGTTTTCATTAGTTTCGCTCACTCTCGAAATCAAGCATTTTACAGCAGGTTGGAGCAGCCTGTATCTCAGCACAGGAATAAGGTAGGGAAGAATTCTAAGGCTCATTTTGACTGCCTCCAGAAGTTAGATCAGATGGCAAATTGGATTTGGTGCTAGGTCTTTCCCTTTAGGTTTTACCCCAACAATGTTTTCATTAGTTTCGCTCACTCTCGAAATCAAGCATTTTACAGCAGGTTGGAGCAGCCTGTATCTCAGCACAGGAATAAGGTAGGGAAGAATTCTAAGGCTCATTTTGACTGCCTCCAGAAGTTAGATCAGATGGCAAATTGGATTTGGTGCTAGGTCTTTCCCTTTAGGTTTTACCCCAACAATGTTTTCATTAGTTTCGCTCACTCTCGAAATCAAGCATTTTACAGCAGGTTGGAGCAGCCTGTATCTCAGCACAGGAATAAGGTAGGGAAGAATTCTAAGGCTCATTTTGACTGCCTCCAGAAGTTAGATCAGATGGCAAATTGGATTTGGTGCTAGGTCTTTCCCTTTAGGTTTTACCCCAACAATGTTTTCATTAGTTTCGCTCACTCTCGAAATCAAGCATTTTACAGCAGGTTGGAGCAGCCTGTATCTCAGCACAGGAATAAGGTAGGGAAGAATTCTAAGGATCATTTTGACTGCCTCCAGAAGTTAGATCAGATGGCAAATTGGATTTGGTGCTAGGTCTTTCCCTTTAGGTTTTACCCCAACAATGTTTTCATTAGTTTCGCTCACTCTCAAAATCAAGCATTTTACAGCAGGTTGGAGCAGCCTGTATCTCAGCACAGGAATAAGGTAGGGAAGAATTCTAAGGATCATTTTGACTGCCTCCAGAAGTTAGATCAGATGGCAAATTGGATTTGGTGCTAGGTCTTTCCCTTTAGGTTTTACCCCAACAATGTTTTCATTAGTTTCGCTCACTCTCGAAATCAAGCATTTTACAGCAGGTTGAAGCAGCCTGTATCTCAGCACAGGAATAAGGTAGGGAAGAATTCTAAGGCTCATTTTGACTGCCTCCAGAAGTTAGATCAGATGGCAAATTGGATTTGGTGCTAGGTCTTTCCCTTTAGGTTTTACCCCAACAATGTTTTCATTAGTTTCGCTCACTCTCGAAATCAAGCATTTTACAGCAGGTTGGAGCAGCCTGTATCTCAGCACAGGAATAAGGTAGGGAAGAATTCTAAGGCTCATTTTGACTGCCTCCAGAAGTTAGATCAGATGGCAAATTGGATTTGGTGCTAGGTCTTTCCCTTTAGGTTTTACCCCAACAATGTTTTCATTAGTTTCGCTCACTCTCGAAATCAAGCATTTTACAGCAGGTTGGAGCAGCCTGTATCTCAGCACAGGAATAAGGTAGGGAAGAATTCTAAGGCTCATTTTGACTGCCTCCAGAAGTTAGATCAGATGGCAAATTGGATTTGGTGCTAGGTCTTTCCCTTTAGGTTTTACCCCAACAATGTTTTCATTAGTTTCGCTCACTCTCGAAATCAAGCATTTTACAGCAGGTTGGAGCAGCCTGTATCTCAGCACAGGGATAAGGTAGGGAAGAATTCTAAGGCTCATTTTGACTGCCTCCAGAAGTTAGATCAGATGGCAAATTGGATTTGGTGCTAGGTCTTTCCCTTTAGGTTTTACCCCAACAATGTTTTCATTAGTTTCGCTCACTCTCGAAATCAAGCATTTTACAGCAGGTTGGAGCAGCCTGTATCTCAGCACAGGAATAAGGTAGGGAAGAATTCTAAGGCTCATTTTGACTGCCTCCAGAAGTTAGATCAGATGGCAAATTGGATTTGGTGCTAGGTCTTTCCCTTTAGGTTTTACCCCAACAATGTTTTCATTAGTTTCGCTCACTCTCGAAATCAAGCATTTTACAGCAGGTTGGAGCAGCCTGTATCTCAGCACAGGAATAAGGTAGGGAAGAATTCTAAGGCTCATTTTGACTGCCTCCAGAAGTTAGATCAGATGGCAAATTGGATTTGGTGCTAGGTCTTTCCCTTTAGGTTTTACCCCAACAATGTTTTCATTAGTTTCGCTCACTCTCGAAATCAAGCATTTTACAGCAGGTTGGAGCAGCCTGTATCTCAGCACAGGAATAAGGTAGGGAAGAATTCTAAGGCTCATTTTGACTGCCTCCAGAAGTTAGATCAGATGGCAAATTGGATTTGGTGCTAGGTCTTTCCCTTTAGGTTTTACCCCAACAATGTTTTCATTAGTTTCGCTCACTCTCGAAATCAAGCATTTTACAGCAGGTTGGAGCAGCCTGTATCTCAGCACAGGAATAAGGTAGGGAAGAATTCTAAGGCTCATTTTGACTGCCTCCAGAAGTTAGATCAGATGGCAAATTGGATTTGGTGCTAGGTCTTTCCCTTTAGGTTTTACCCCAACAATGTTTTCATTAGTTTCGCTCACTCTCGAAATCAAGCATTTTACAGCAGGTTGGAGCAGCCTGTATCTCAGCACAGGAATAAGGTAGGGAAGAATTCTAAGGCTCATTTTGACTGCCTCCAGAAGTTAGATCAGATGGCAAATTGGATTTGGTGCTAGGTCTTTCCCTTTAGGTTTTACCCCAACAATGTTTTCATTAGTTTCGCTCACTCTCGAAATCAAGCATTTTACAGCAGGTTGGAGCAGCCTGTATCTCAGCACAGGAATAAGGTAGGGAAGAATTCTAAGGCTCATTTTGACTGCCTCCAGAAGTTAGATCAGATGGCAAATTGGATTTGGTGCTAGGTCTTTCCCTTTAGGTTTTACCCCAACAATGTTTTCATTAGTTTCGCTCACTCTCGAAATCAAGCATTTTACAGCAGGTTGGAGCAGCCTGTATCTCAGCACAGGAATAAGGTAGGGAAGAATTCTAAGGCTCATTTTGACTGCCTCCAGAAGTTAGATCAGATGGCAAATTGGATTTGGTGCTAGGTCTTTCCCTTTAGGTTTTACCCCAACAATGTTTTCATTAGTTTCGCTCACTCTCGAAATCAAGCATTTTACAGCAGGTTGGAGCAGCCTGTATCTCAGCACAGGAATAAGGTAGGGAAGAATTCTAAGGCTCATTTTGACTGCCTCCAGAAGTTAGATCAGATGGCAAATTGGATTTGGTGCTAGGTCTTTCCCTTTAGGTTTTACCCCAACAATGTTTTCATTAGTTTCGCTCACTCTCGAAATCAAGCATTTTACAGCAGGTTGGAGCAGCCTGTATCTCAGCACAGGAATAAGGTAGGGAAGAATTCTAAGGCTCATTTTGACTGCCTCCAGAAGTTAGATCAGATGGCAAATTGGATTTGGTGCTAGGTCTTTCCCTTTAGGTTTTACCCCAACAATGTTTTCATTAGTTTCGCTCACTCTCGAAATCAAGCATTTTACAGCAGGTTGGAGCAGCCTGTATCTCAGCACAGGAATAAGGTAGGGAAGAATTCTAAGGCTCATTTTGACTGCCTCCAGAAGTTAGATCAGATGGCAAATTGGATTTGGTGCTAGGTCTTTCCCTTTAGGTTTTACCCCAACAATGTTTTCATTAGTTTCGCTCACTCTCGAAATCAAGCATTTCACAGCAGGTTGGAGCAGCCTGTATCTCAGCACAGGAATAAGGTAGGGAAGAATTCTAAGGCTCATTTTGACTGCCTCCAGAAGTTAGATCAGATGGCAAATTGGATTTGGTGCTAGGTCTTTCCCTTTAGGTTTTACCCCAACAATGTTTTCATTAGTTTCGCTCACTCTCGAAATCAAGCATTTTACAGCAGGTTGGAGCAGCCTGTATCTCAGCACAGGAATAAGGTAGGGAAGAATTCTAAGGCTCATTTTGACTGCCTCCAGAAGTTAGATCAGATGGCAAATTGGATTTGGTGCTAGGTCTTTCCCTTTAGGTTTTACCCCAACAATGTTTTCATTAGTTTCGCTCACTCTCGAAATCAAGCATTTTACAGCAGGTTGGAGCAGCCTGTATCTCAGCACAGGAATAAGGTAGGGAAGAATTCTAAGGCTCATTTTGACTGCCTCCAGAAGTTAGATCAGATGGCAAATTGGATTTGGTGCTAGGTCTTTCCCTTTAGGTTTTACCCCAACAATGTTTTCATTAGTTTCGCTCACTCTCGAAATCAAGCATTTTACAGCAGGTTGGAGCAGCCTGTATCTCAGCACAGGAATAAGGTAGGGAAGAATTCTAAGGCTCATTTTGACTGCCTCCAGAAGTTAGATCAGATGGCAAATTGGATTTGGTGCTAGGTCTTTCCCTTTAGGTTTTACCCCAACAATGTTTTCATTAGTTTCGCTCACTCTCGAAATCAAGCATTTTACAGCAGGTTGGAGCAGCCTGTATCTCAGCACAGGAATAAGGTAGGGAAGAATTCTAAGGCTCATTTTGACTGCCTCCAGAAGTTAGATCAGATGGCAAATTGGATTTGGTGCTAGGTCTTTCCCTTTAGGTTTTACCCCAACAATGTTTTCATTAGTTTCGCTCACTCTCGAAATCAAGCATTTTGCAGCAGGTTGGAGCAGCCTGTATCTCAGCACAGGAATAAGGTAGGGAAGAATTCAAATGCTCATTTTGACTGCCTCCAGAAGTTAGATCAGATGGCAAATTGGATTTGGTGCTAGGTCTTTCCCTTTAGGTTTTATCCCAACAATGTTTTCATTAGTTTCGCTCACTCTCGAAATCAAGCATTTTACAGCAGGTTGGAGCAGCCTGTATCTCAGCACAGGAATAAGGTAGGGAAGAATTCTAAGGCTCATTTTGACTGCCTCCAGAAGTTAGATCAGATGGCAAATTGGATTTGGTGCTAGGTCTTTCCCTTTAGGTTTTACCCCAACAATGTTTTCATTAGTTTCGCTCACTCTCGAAATCAAGCATTTTACAGCAGGTTGGAGCAGCCTGTATCTCAGCACAGGAATAAGGTAGGGAAGAATTCTAAGGATCATTTTGACTGCCTCCAGAAGTTAGATCAGATGGCAAATTGGATTTGGTGCTAGGTCTTTCCCTTTAGGTTTTACCCCAACAATGTTTTCATTAGTTTCGCTCACTCTCGAAATCAAGCATTTTACAGCAGGTTGGAGCAGCCTGTATCTCAGCACAGGAATAAGGTAGGGAAGAATTCTAAGGCTCATTTTGACTGCCTCCAGAAGTTAGATCAGATGGCAAATTGGATTTGGTGCTAGGTCTTTCCCTTTAGGTTTTACCCCAACAATGTTTTCATTAGTTTCGCTCACTCTCGAAATCAAGCATTTTAAAGCAGGTTGGAGCAGCCTGTATCTCAGCACAGGAATAAGGTAGGGAAGAATTCAAATGCTCATTTTGACTGCCTCCAGAAGTTAGATCAGATGGCAAATTGGATTTGGTGCTAGGTCTTTCCCTTTAGCTTTTACCCCAACAATGTTTTCATTAGTTTCGCTCACTCTCGAAATCAAGCATTTTACAGCAGGTTGGAGCAGCCTGTATCTCAGCACAGGAATAAGGTAGGGAAGAATTCTAAGGATCATTTTGACTGCCTCCAGAAGTTAGATCAGATGGCAAATTGGATTTGGTGCTAGGTCTTTCCCTTTAGGTTTTACCCCAACAATGTTTTCATTAGTTTCGCTCACTCTCGAAATCAAGCATTTTACAGCAGGTTGGAGCAGCCTGTATCTCAGCACAGGAATAAGGTAGGGAAGAATTCTAAGGCTCATTTTGACTGCCTCCAGAAGTTAGATCAGATGGCAAATTGGATTTGGTGCTAGGTCTTTCCCTTTAGGTTTTACCCCAACAATGTTTTCATTAGTTTCGCTCACTCTCGAAATCAAGCATTTTACAGCAGGTTGGAGCAGCCTGTATCTCAGCACAGGAATAAGGTAGGGAAGAATTCTAAGGATCATTTTGACTGCCTCCAGAAGTTAGATCAGATGGCAAATTGGATTTGGTGCTAGGTCTTTCCCTTTAGGTTTTACCCCAACAATGTTTTCATTAGTTTCGCTCACTCTCGAAATCAAGCATTTTACAGCAGGTTGGAGCAGCCTGTATCTCAGCACAGGAATAAGGTAGGGAAGAATTCAAATGCTCATTTTGACTGCCTCCAGAAGTTAGATCAGATGGCAAATTGGATTTGGTGCTAGGTCTTTCCCTTTAGGTTTTACCCCAACAATGTTTTCATTAGTTTCGCTCACTCTCGAAATCAAGCATTTTACAGCAGGTTGGAGCAGCCTGTATCTCAGCACAGGAATAAGGTAGGGAAGAATTCTAAGGATCATTTTGACTGCCTCCAGAAGTTAGATCAGATGGCAAATTGGATTTGGTGCTAGGTCTTTCCCTTTAGGTTTTACCCCAACAATGTTTTCATTAGTTTCGCTCACTCTCGAAATCAAGCATTTTACAGCAGGTTGGAGCAGCCTGTATCTCAGCACAGGAATAAGGTAGGGAAGAATTCTAAGGCTCATTTTGACTGCCTCCAGAAGTTAGATCAGATGGCAAATTGGATTTGGTGCTAGGTCTTTCCCTTTAGGTTTTACCCCAACAATGTTTTCATTAGTTTCGCTCACTCTCAAAATCAAGCATTTTACAGCAGGTTGGAGCAGCCTGTATCTCAGCACAGGAATAAGGTAGGGAAGAATTCTAAGGATCATTTTGACTGCCTCCAGAAGTTAGATCAGATGGCAAATTGGATTTGGTGCTAGGTCTTTCCCTTTAGGTTTTACCCCAACAATGTTTTCATTAGTTTCGCTCACTCTCGAAATCAAGCATTTTACAGCAGGTTGGAGCAGCCTGTATCTCAGCACAGGAATAAGGTAGGGAAGAATTCAAATGCTCATTTTGACTGCCTCCAGAAGTTAGATCAGATGGCAAATTGGATTTGGTGCTAGGTCTTTCCCTTTAGGTTTTACCCCAACAATGTTTTCATTAGTTTCGCTCACTCTCGAAATCAAGCATTTTACAGCAGGTTGGAGCAGCCTGTATCTCAGCACAGGAATAAGGTAGGGAAGAATTCTAAGGCTCATTTTGACTGCCTCCAGAAGTTAGATCAGATGGCAAATTGGATTTGGTGCTAGGTCTTTCCCTTTAGGTTTTACCCCAACAATGTTTTCATTAGTTTCGCTCACTCTCGAAATCAAGCATTTTACAGCAGGTTGGAGCAGCCTGTATCTCAGCACAGGAATAAGGTAGGGAAGAATTCTAAGGCTCATTTTGACTGCCTCCAGAAGTTAGATCAGATGGCAAATTGGATTTGGTGCTAGGTCTTTCCCTTTAGGTTTTACCCCAACAATGTTTTCATTAGTTTCGCTCACTCTCGAAATCAAGCATTTTACAGCAGGTTGGAGCAGCCTGTATCTCAGCACAGGAATAAGGTAGGGAAGAATTCTAAGGCTCATTTTGACTGCCTCCAGAAGTTAGATCAGATGGCAAATTGGATTTGGTGCTAGGTCTTTCCCTTTAGGGTTTTACCCCAACAATGTTTTCATTAGTTTCGCTCACTCTCGAAATCAAGCATTTTACAGCAGGTTGGAGCAGCCTGTATCTCAGCACAGGAATAAGGTAGGGAAGAATTCTAAGGCTCATTTTGACTGCCTCCAGAAGTTAGATCAGATGGCAAATTGGATTTGGTGCTAGGTCTTTCCCTTTAGGTTTTACCCCAACAATGTTTTCATTAGTTTCGCTCACTCTCGAAATCAAGCATTTTACAGCAGGTTGGAGCAGCCTGTATCTCAGCACAGGAATAAGGTAGGGAAGAATTCTAAGGCTCATTTTGACTGCCTCCAGAAGTTAGATCAGATGGCAAATTGGATTTGGTGCTAGGTCTTTCCCTTTAGGTTTTACCCCAACAATGTTTTCATTAGTTTCGCTCACTCTCGAAATCAAGCATTTTACAGCAGGTTGGAGCAGCCTGTATCTCAGCACAGGAATAAGGTAGGGAAGAATTCTAAGGCTCATTTTGACTGCCTCCAGAAGTTAGATCAGATGGCAAATTGGATTTGGTGCTAGGTCTTTCCCTTTAGGTTTTACCCCAACAATGTTTTCATTAGTTTCGCTCACTCTCGAAATCAAGCATTTTGCAGCAGGTTGGAGCAGCCTGTATCTCAGCACAGGAATAAGGTAGGGAAGAATTCAAATGCTCATTTTGACTGCCTCCAGAAGTTAGATCAGATGGCAAATTGGATTTGGTGCTAGGTCTTTCCCTTTAGGTTTTATCCCAACAATGTTTTCATTAGTTTCGCTCACTCTCGAAATCAAGCATTTTACAGCAGGTTGGAGCAGCCTGTATCTCAGCACAGGAATAAGGTAGGGAAGAATTCTAAGGCTCATTTTGACTGCCTCCAGAAGTTAGATCAGATGGCAAATTGGATTTGGTGCTAGGTCTTTCCCTTTAGGTTTTACCCCAACAATGTTTTCATTAGTTTCGCTCACTCTCGAAATCAAGCATTTTACAGCAGGTTGGAGCAGCCTGTATCTCAGCACAGGAATAAGGTAGGGAAGAATTCTAAGGATCATTTTGACTGCCTCCAGAAGTTAGATCAGATGGCAAATTGGATTTGGTGCTAGGTCTTTCCCTTTAGGTTTTACCCCAACAATGTTTTCATTAGTTTCGCTCACTCTCGAAATCAAGCATTTTACAGCAGGTTGGAGCAGCCTGTATCTCAGCACAGGAATAAGGTAGGGAAGAATTCTAAGGCTCATTTTGACTGCCTCCAGAAGTTAGATCAGATGGCAAATTGGATTTGGTGCTAGGTCTTTCCCTTTAGGTTTTACCCCAACAATGTTTTCATTAGTTTCGCTCACTCTCGAAATCAAGCATTTTAAAGCAGGTTGGAGCAGCCTGTATCTCAGCACAGGAATAAGGTAGGGAAGAATTCAAATGCTCATTTTGACTGCCTCCAGAAGTTAGATCAGATGGCAAATTGGATTTGGTGCTAGGTCTTTCCCTTTAGCTTTTACCCCAACAATGTTTTCATTAGTTTCGCTCACTCTCGAAATCAAGCATTTTACAGCAGGTTGGAGCAGCCTGTATCTCAGCACAGGAATAAGGTAGGGAAGAATTCTAAGGATCATTTTGGACTGCCTCCAGAAGTTAGATCAGATGGCAAATTGGATTTGGTGCTAGGTCTTTCCCTTTAGGTTTTTACCCCAACAATGTTTTCATTAGTTTCGCTCACTCTCGAAATCAAGCATTTTACAGCAGGTTGGAGCAGCCTGTATCTCAGCACAGGAATAAGGTAGGGAAGAATTCTAAGGCTCATTTTGACTGCCTCCAGAAGTTAGATCAGATGGCAAATTGGATTTGGTGCTAGGTCTTTCCCTTTAGGTTTTACCCCAACAATGTTTTCATTAGTTTCGCTCACTCTCGAAATCAAGCATTTTACAGCAGGTTGGAGCAGCCTGTATCTCAGCACAGGAATAAGGTAGGGAAGAATTCTAAGGATCATTTTGACTGCCTCCAGAAGTTAGATCAGATGGCAAATTGGATTTGGTGCTAGGTCTTTCCCTTTAGGTTTTACCCCCAACAATGTTTTCATTAGTTTCGCTCACTCTCGAAATCAAGCATTTTACAGCAGGTTGGAGCAGCCTGTATCTCAGCACAGGAATAAGGTAGGGAAGAATTCAAATGCTCATTTTGACTGCCTCCAGAAGTTAGATCAGATGGCAAATTGGATTTGGTGCTAGGTCTTTCCCTTTAGGTTTTACCCCAACAATGTTTTCATTAGTTTCGCTCACTCTCGAAATCAAGCATTTTACAGCAGGTTGGAGCAGCCCTGTATCTCAGCACAGGAATAAGGTAGGGAAGAATTCTAAGGATCATTTTGACTGCCTCCAGAAGTTAGATCAGATGGCAAATTGGATTTGGTGCTAGGTCTTTCCCTTTAGGTTTTACCCCAACAATGTTTTCATTAGTTTCGCTCACTCTCGAAATCAAGCATTTTACAGCAGGTTGGAGCAGCCTGTATCTCAGCACAGGAATAAGGTAGGGAAGAATTCTAAGGCTCATGTTGACTGCCTCCAGAAGTTAGAATCAGATGGCAAATTGGATTTGGTGCTAGTCTTTCCCTTTAGGTTTTACCCCAACAATGTTTTCATTAGTTTCGCTCACTCTCAAAATCAAGCATTTTACAGCAGGTTGGAGCAGCCTGTATCTCAGCACAGGAATAAGGTAGGGAAGAATTCTAAGGATCATTTTGACTGCCTCCAGAAGTTAGATCAGATGGCAAATTGGATTTGGTGCTAGGTCTTTCCCTTTAGGTTTTACCCCAACAATGTTTTCATTAGTTTCGCTCACTCTCGAAATCAAGCATTTTACAGCAGTTGGAGCAGCCTGTATCTCAGCACAGGAATAAGGTAGGGAAGAATTCAAATGCTCATTTTGGACTGCCTCCAGAAGTTAGATCAGATGGCAAATTGGATTTGGTGCTAGGTCTTTCCCTTTAGGTTTTACCCCAACAATGTTTTCATTAGTTTCGCTCACTCTCGAAATCAAGCATTTTACAGCAGGTTGGAGCAGCCTGTATCTCAGCACAGGAATAAGGTAGGGAAGAATTCTAAGGCTCATTTTGACTGCCTCCAGAAGTTAGATCAGATGGCAAATTGGATTTGGTGCTAGGTCTTTCCCTTTAGGTTTTACCCCAACAATGTTTTCATTAGTTTCGCTCACTCTCGAAATCAAGCATTTTACAGCAGGTTGGAGCAGCCTGTATCTCAGCACAGGAATAAGGTAGGGAAGAATTCTAAGGCTCATTTGACTGCCTCCAGAAGTTAGATCAGATGGCAAATTGGATTTGGTGCTAGGTCTTTCCCTTTAGGTTTTACCCCAACAATGTTTTCATTAGTTTCGCTCACTCTCGAAATCAAGCATTTTACAGCAGGTTGGAGCAGCCTGTATCTCAGCACTGGAATAAGGTAGGGAAGAATTCTAAGGCTCATTTTGACTGCCTCCAGAAGTTAGATCAGATGGCAAATTGGATTTGGTGCTAGGTCTTTCCCTTTAGGTTTTACCCCCAACAATGTTTTCATTAGTTTCGCTCACTCTCGAAATCAAGCATTTTACAGCAGGTTGGAGCAGCCTGTATCTCAGCACAGGAATAAGGTAGGGAAGAATTCTAAGGCTCATTTTGACTGCCTCCAGAAGTTAGATCAGATGGCAAATTGGATTTGGTGCTAGGTCTTTCCCTTTAGGTTTTACCCCCAACAATGTTTTCATTAGTTTCGCTCACTCTCGAAATCAAGCATTTTACAGCAGGTTGGAGCAGCCTGTATCTCAGCACAGGAATAAGGTAGGGAAGAATTCTAAGGATCATTTTGACTGCCTCCAGAAGTTAGATCAGATGGCAAATTGGATTTGGTGCTAGGTCTTTCCCTTTAGGTTTTACCCCAACAATGTTTTCATTAGTTTCGCTCACTCTCGAAATCAAGCATTTTACAGCAGGTTGGAGCAGCCTGTATCTCAGCACAGGAATAAGGTAGGGAAGAATTCTAAGGCTCATTTTGACTGCCTCCAGAAGTTAGATCAGATGGCAAATTGGATTTGGTGCTAGGTCTTTCCCTTTAGGTTTTACCCCAACAATGTTTTCATTAGTTTCGCTCACTCTCGAAATCAAGCATTTTACAGCAGGTTGGAGCAGCCTGTATCTCAGCACAGGAATAAGGTAGGGAAGAATTCTAAGGCTTATTTTGACTGCCTCCAGAAGTTAGATCAGATGGCAAATTGGATTTGGTGCTAGGTCTTTCCCTTTAGGTTTTACCCCAACAATGTTTTCATTAGTTTCGCTCACTCTCGAAATCAAGCATTTTACAGCAGGTTGGAGCAGCCTGTATCTCAGCACAGGAATAAGGTAGGGAAGAATTCTAAGGCTCATTTTGACTGCCTCCAGAAGTTAGATCAGATGGCAAATTGGATTTGGTGCTAGGTCTTTGCCCTTTAGGTTTTACCCCAACAATGTTTTCATTAGTTTCGCTCACTCTCGAAATCAAGCATTTTACAGCAGGTTGGAGCAGCCTGTATCTCAGCACAGGAATAAGGTAGGGAAGAATTCTAAGGCTCATTTTGACTGCCTCCAGAAGTTAGATCAGATGGCAAATTGGATTTGGTGCTAGGTCTTTCCCTTTAGGTTTTACCCCAACAATGTTTTCATTAGTTTCGCTCACTCTCGAAATCAAGCATTTTACAGCAGGTTGGAGCAGCCTGTATCTCAGCACAGGAATAAGGTAGGGAAGAATTCTAAGGCTCATTTTGACTGCCTCCAGAAGTTAGATCAGATGGCAAATTGGATTTGGTGCTAGGTCTTTCCCTTTAGGTTTTACCCCAACAATGTTTTCATTAGTTTCGCTCACTCTCGAAATCAAGCATTTTACAGCAGGTTGGAGCAGCCTGTATCTCAGCACAGGAATAAGGTAGGGAAGATTTCTAAGGATCATTTTGACTGCCTCCAGAAGTTAGATCAGATGGCAAATTGGATTTGGTGCTAGGTCTTTCCCTTTAGGTTTTACCCCAACAATGTTTTCATTAGTTTCGCTCACTCTCGAAATCAAGCATTTTACAGCAGGTTGGAGCAGCCTGTATCTCAGCACAGGAATAAGGTAGGGAAGAATTCTAAGGATCATTTTGACTGCCTCCAGAAGTTAGATCAGATGGCAAATTGGATTTGGTGCTAGGTCTTTCCCTTTAGGTTTTACCCCAACAATGTTTTCATTAGTTTCGCTCACTCTCGAAATCAAGCATTTTACAGCAGGTTGGAGCAGCCTGTATCTCAGCACAGGAATAAGGTAGGGAAGAATTCTAAGGCTCATTTTGACTGCCTCCAGAAGTTAGATCAGATGGCAAATTGGATTTGGTGCTAGGTCTTTCCCCTTTAGGTTTTACCCCAACAATGTTTTCATTAGTTTCGCTCACTCTCAAAAATCAAGCATTTTACAGCAGGTTGGAGCAGCCTGTATCTCAGCCACAGGAATAAGGTAGGGAAGAATTCTAAGGATCATTTTGACTGCCTCCAGAAGTTAGATCAGATGGCAAATTGGATTTGGTGCTAGGTCTTTCCCTTTAGGTTTTACCCCAACAATGTTTTCATTAGTTTCGCTCACTCTCGAAATCAAGCATTTTACAGCAGGTTGGAGCAGCCTGTATCTCAGCACAGGAATAAGGTAGGGAAGAATTCAAATGCTCATTTTGACTGCCTCCAGAAGTTAGATCAGATGGCAAATTGGATTTGGTGCTAGGTCTTTCCCTTTAGGTTTTACCCCAACAATGTTTTCATTAGTTTCGCTCACTCTCGAAATCAAGCATTTTACAGCAGGTTGGAGCAGCCTGTATCTCAGCACAGGAATAAGGTAGGGAAGAATTCTAAGGCTCATTTTGACTGCCTCCAGAAGTTAGATCAGATGGCAAATTGGATTTGGTGCTAGGTCTTTCCCTTTAGGTTTTACCCCAACAATGTTTTCATTAGTTTCGCTCACTCTCGAAATCAAGCATTTTACAGCAGGTTGGAGCAGCCTGTATCTCAGCACAGGAATAAGGTAGGGAAGAATTCTAAGGCTCATTTTGACTGCCTCCAGAAGTTAGATCAGATGGCAAATTGGATTTGGTTGCTAGGTCTTTCCCTTTAGCTTTTTACCCCAACAATGTTTTCCATTAGTTTCGCTCACTCTCGAAATCAAGCATTTTACAGCAGGTTGGAGCAGCCTGTATCTCAGCACAGGAATAAGGTAGGGAAGAATTCTAAGGCTCATTTTGACTGCCTCCAGAAGTTAGATCAGATGGCAAATTGGATTTGGTGCTAGGTCTTTCCCTTTAGGTTTTACCCCAACAATGTTTTCATTAGTTTCGCTCACTCTCGAAATCAAGCATTTTACAGCAGGTTGGAGCAGCCTGTATCTCAGCACAGGAATAAGGTAGGGAAGAATTCTAAGGCTTATTTTGACTGCCTCCAGAAGTTAGATCAGATGGCAAATTGGATTTGGTGCTAGGTCTTTCCCTTTAGGTTTTACCCCAACAATGTTTTCATTAGTTTCGCTCACTCTCGAAATCAAGCATTTTACAGCAGGTTGGAGCAGCCTGTATCTCAGCACAGGAATAAGGTAGGGAAGAATTCTAAGGCTCATTTTGACTGCCTCCAGAAGTTAGATCAGATGGCAAATTGGATTTGGTGCTAGGTCTTTCCCTTTAGGTTTTACCCCAACAATGTTTTCATTAGTTTCGCTCCACTCTCGAAATCAAGCATTTTACAGCAGGTTGGAGCAGCCTGTATCTCAGCACAGGAATAAGGTAGGGAAGAATTCTAAGGCTCATTTTGACTGCCTCCAGAAGTTAGATCAGATGGCAAATTGGATTTGGTGCTAGGTCTTTCCCTTTAGGTTTTACCCCAACAATGTTTTCATTAGTTTCGCTCACTCTCGAAATCAAGCATTTTACAGCAGGTT